>NC_142952.1:25451230-25496230 GCF_046866305.1 Octopus bimaculoides
AATAAGATTCAAAGCCGACAAATAAGATTCAAGGTACTAATCTGATGAGTCCACGAAAAGCGAGCTAAAGCACCATTCTATGGTGAGATAAACTCACAAAATGAAGTAAAGAAATATATCCTTCTCACGTGATTTCGAACTCTGATAATAAGAGCTTAGTTCTCATCAGAGGTACTTGCTGATATTCCGGGTTAAAAAGGGTAGCTCACCTCGTTCAACTCATGAGAAAAACCATTGCGCCTCTATATATATATATACATATATATATATATATAACATATGTGTATATAAATATGCGTGTATATATGTGTGTGTGTCTGTGTGTGTTGTGTATCGGCAAGACAGACATAAGTTTACAGATTGACACGATCAATAATTTCCCTACAAGATAAATCTACGCGATGAGTATATTTTTATGTAATACAATACATAAACGATAACCACTCGCATATTCGATGTTATTACAGATTTCTTTTCCATTACATTTCTTTCCTTGTTTTTTGTTTTCTTTATTTATTAATGTTTGTTTTTTTTTATTGTTGTTCTTCTTCTTTCGCTATAATTACAATTCTGTATGTCTAATTACGTGGAAATATCCTTAGATGATGAGATATTATTTTGGGTAGTCTAAACGATAATCGTATTATGATGCGAAAAGGGAAATCACACGGCACAACGGCGGGACGTCGCTTCCACTCCAGACAAAGAACTAGAAGTGATAAGAAAAGAAATTATTCAAGCGTGATATACAGCGTAAACAGAAGCTAATAATTAAATTCATTTTCTATAAGAAACCATTTTTTTTCTCGTCGTACAATGAAAATCCAAGTTAAAGGGAGCAATCAGACGATGTGATTTCCATATCTATTGAGGTTAGTTGAATGTTTAGATGTTAATATGTTGCCTAGTAGAAAAGGCACCGAGCTGGTTGAATCATTAGCAAGCCGGACAATGTGCTTAGCGGCATTTCGTCCTTCCTTACGTTCTGAGTGCAAATTCCGTCAAGTTGACTTTGCCTTTCATCCATTCGGAGTCGATAAAATAAGTACCGGTTGAGCACTGGGGTCGATGTAATCGACTTACTCCCTTCCTTATGAAATTGTTGGCCTTGTGCCAAATTTTGAAATCAATGTTTTTTCTTAATAGACAAGTCGGTGAGCTGGCTGAATCGATAGCAAGTCGGACAATGTGCTTAGCGGCATTTCGTCCGTCTTTACGTTCTGAGTTCAAATTTCGTCGAGATCGAACTTTGTCTTTCATCCTTTCGGGATCGATAAAATAAGTACGATTTGAGCATTGGGGTCGATGTAATTGACTTAACCCATCTCACCAAATTGCTGGATTTGTGCCAAAACTTGAAACCAATATGTTGCTAGTAGGCCTTAAATTGACAGAACCTGAGGATCGTCACACAGATTGCCTTGTGGTTACTCGTCCCGGTACTCTGTGCTCTGAGTTCAAATACCACCCTAGTCTACTTTGTCTTTCAGTCTTTATGGATCGAAATCATCCTTTGCTTATTTCGATTCTTCTCTTTAGAACATTCTATGTAAGAGTAATATAATAGTCCGTATATAAAAGTCTGTACAGTTCATGCACATGGGCTATTATTGCACCTATATTGAAGTTAATAAGATTATGTCAGAGGTAACCTGTATAAAACAGTTGGACTGACCACGTACGAGGGACTTGGTGTCCCCTAGATGAAAGTAAGATCAGACTATGTAAGAGGCAAAGGGTATGTCATATATAAAAGTTAGTACAAAGTATGTAAGAAGGCAAAGGTAAAATGGTAACGACGTCCTTTGGTCATGAATGAGCATGAGACTGCATCTAGAGAGTTTCCGTCCGAGGCACAAGCGCGGGCAAGGTTGTTTGTGGAAGACCAGCAGTTGCCCATGCAAACCAGTCACCCCTCTCCGCCGCATGGATGTTGTCCAGGAGAAAGATCGATATAGCTTGGCACCAGTGACGTCGCAACTCATTTCTACAGCTGAGTAAACTGGAACAGCGTGAAATAAAGTGTCTTGCTCAAGAACACAGCACACATCCTAGTCCGGAAATCGAACTCACAATCTCATGATTGTAAGCCCGATGTTCAAACCATTGAGTCATGTGCCTTCACGAAAGCTAGGGTAGCCTCGGTAATATTCCAAATCTTACACGAATATGTTTGACACAAAACATTGGTGCCAAATCAGCAAAGTCTTAAAATCAAACATGCCATCTCATTTTTTCTTCTACGCATAATTGTGCCTCGCCTCCTACGAATAGATTGTTTCTCGATCAGCTGACAGAGTAGCTGTCGTAACAAAAACTGTTGTGTATCAATGCATGGTACGAATTACTAAATATAAATAATGGTATATTTATGATATTTTATGTTACTTTAAAAGATGTTAGGGTAAGAAACATTTAAGGGGGATTCCAAAAATATGGACTTCTCAACGAAATAAGTAGTAAGTGAAGTATAGGAATTTCCATGGTAACAGTGGACTGGGAAGGACATAGATGTTAGGCATGACTGTGTGGTCAGAAGCTTGCTTCCAAACCACATGGTTCTGGGTTCAGTCCCCCTGGGAGGTACCTTGAGCAAGTATCTTCCACTATAGCTTCAAGCCGATCAAAGCCTTGTCAGTGGATTTGGTAGACGGAAACTGAAATAAGTCCGTCGTATATATATATACGTATGTATGTATGTATGTATGTATGTATGTATGTATGTATGTATGTATGTATACGTATATATGTGTGTGCGTGTGTGTGTGTGTGTTTGTGTGTATGTATGTGTGTGTGTGTGTGTGTGTGTGTGTGTGTCTATATATATATACATATATAAACAATTTATCTTAAATCTCTGAGTGAGATATATACAGTAACAGTACCGAATAGTAATGTTTATATGCCATAAATGACGATATTATTGTTGTTTTAGCCCCAGTAAAACGTCTCTTCTAGCTGGAATATATAGCATTTGTGAGAGGAGAGAACTTTCGTCACTAGCTTGTGATTATCTCACACTGAGGACGGGTAAGCACCCACAAACCTAAGGTCTGTGAGTATCACGTGAGGCGAGAGATGGGAGAGATTACCTGCCTTGCAAATTGCTATACGACACAATGTGTGTGTCGATAGCCCGCTGGAAAAGATGTTTTCCAGGGGCTAAAACAACAGTAACATCGTCCTTTATAGGACTGCCACATTCTGTTGGCATATAAACATTGCTACATGTGTTTGTGTGTGTGTGTGCGTATGTATACATTTATATGTGCGTCTCTGTGTCTGTATTTCTCCGTCGCACCATCGCTGGAAAACAAATGTTGGTATGTTTACGTCCCTGTAATCTAGCGCTTCGTTTAAGAGATCGATAGATTAAGTAGCAGACTTACAAAGAATAAGTCCAGTGGTCGATTCTTTCGACTAAAAGGCAGTGCTCCAGTCTTGCCACAATCAAATGACTGAAACAAGTAAAAGACTAAATGAATATATATATAAACAATAATATAACAACAAATGAATGAATGAGACCGCGATGTTATCTAAATAGAGGAATTTATAATATAATATGTGACAATTAGTCGGTTGCCATAAAAAAAAAAAAACTCAGAGTTTCAGATGTCGGGCCGGAAGTCTGCTCCGACATCTCTTCAGTTGTTTTAATAACTGACGAGATGCCGGAGCAGATTCTCGCCCCGACATCCGAAACTCTGAGTTTTATTATGGCAACCGACATATTATATTATAGGTAAATTCCTATATATATATATATACAACTTTACGATGAAAGTAAACAAACAAAGTTTGTTCTTTTCTAGAAGCGTCGAGATGTATTGTAAGATACAGAAATAAATTTATTTCTGAAACGCGTGATAATACTATAAATAGCGTGATCAGGATAAACTGAAGCTAAATTTATAAGTTCTAAAATTGCAGAAGAATTCGTTGCTGGGCAGTTTAGTTTAATGGTAAAACACTTGACCCGTAATCACAGATATGTGAGTTCGAGTCTCATGATTGGCCAGTAGCGTATTTTTCTGCAATAAATGGATAATTTATCCTGATTACGTTATTTATAGCATTATCACGCGTTTGAGAAATAAATTTATTTCTGTATCTTATATATATACACACACACGAGGGGTGCCTGTGTGTAATTTTTAATATAGACACAAGAACCAAAATTTGGAGGCAGAGTCAGCTAATTAAACTGATTCGAGTATTTGATATTATTATCATGGGTGATCAAATTTGTGCTCGACGAGCTGTCTGTTCAGAAGGTTAAGAAATACCGCAATATCCACATATTGTACGACGTTCCTACGATTCTCTTTTACTTGTATCGCGTATCTAAAGGAAGTCTAGTTATATTACACGTGATATACAGATAGTAATATTACTGCAGTGAAGAATGAGATATCTGTAGCCAAGTAACAAGTGGTTAAGTACAAGAAGGTTTTGCACCATCTGATACACTTTTAATAAGCAGACAATCAATAATTTGTGTTTTTTTTTTCAGCAACGCCGTTGATTCTAGTCAATTATTTCGCCATCGATAGTCATACAGGCCAAATGCGTCTGGAGAAAGAACTAACGAGGAATGTACCTCTTCCTGGTGTTATTATTATCAAGGTAGGGTGAAAGACATGTATTTTCTTCTTCTTCTTCTTCTTCTTCTTCTTCTTCTTCTTCTTCTTCTTCTTCTTCTTCTTCTTCTTCTTCTTCTTCTTCTTTTCGATAGTAAGAATTCAAATATAGTAGCCCCGAAAAGGGCTTTAATACGTTCCCAGAGTCTATAGAACTTAGGAGCAAATACCAATAAGGTATGTATACTAAAATCGTGAAGCATGGTGGGTAATAACAGGCTAATCAGATATGAGATAATAACAATTCAAAGTAAATAACTCTGAAAAGGGCTTTTGTGCGTTCCCAGAGAATATTACTCTCAGGGGCGCTAGTGTTGAAATAGATTTACAATGAATGTAGAATCAGACTGACATTAAGTTTTACACTAGGCATACAAATAAATTTGTACATAGATTTTAAAATAAAATAACATGTAGATTATTAATACATTTACAACACTTACAAATATTACAGTTTAAAAAATAAATACCTGGTAATTTAGTGAATCTTATTAAATTTCCAGAGCTTCTTCATAAACAACAGTTTTGTTCTTTCCTTGTGTGGCATAAATAAACAAATGATTAGGATTGCCGACTCTTGAGCATCCCACATAAAGTTGGCCATAGGAGAAAACTGGTTCTTCAAGGCTCAGACCTACCACGTTCAAGGACTGTCCCTGCGCCTTGTTAAGGATCATTGCAAAGCTCAGTTTCAACGGGAATTGCAGGCGCTTGTACTGGAAAGGTATATCCAAGGCAATAAGTGTAATTCTAGGAATGAATACAGGTTCACCGCTTGCTTTACCAGTCGAAATTGTTGTCTCCAAGATTGATGGTATCATCTTTATTATAAATCGTGTGTCATTGCAAAGCTTTGGTGGATCGAGGTTTCGAAGCAGCATAACTGGTGCCCCAATCTTGAGGTGGAAGTTGTGAGGTGGTAGGCCAGGTGGTATTAGACTATTCAAGAATTCAACTGGATAATTCACAGCTTCATCGATGTTGAGCACAGCGTCAGTGGAATTGTAGATGTGACGCTCACCTGGAAACTGTTCAAATCATCAACTCCAACATTCTTTGGAACTAAAATGGCACGGCTTTTCAACCAGTTCTGGTATGTAAACTGGTTCCTCGGGTTAGGAAACACCTTGTTCATTAGTTCCTTTAAATCAGATACCATGTGTCCAAAAGGCACGCTTACCCGGTCACACTTCTCGCCAACCGAAGTACTATTACCGATGTCCAACAGTTTCTTTGAAAAGGTTCTGTCTGTATTATCACCACTGAGCTGCACTTTCATGTTGGTTGTGAGTCTTAGCTTTTGCACACTGCTCCATAGGAAGGACGAATTTATGCTAGCATTTATTTCATCAGCTCTTGTCCCCTTTGGAACCACTAGAAGGGTTTGTCTAAAGTCTCCTGCAAGCAAGATTGTTGCACTTTTCTTGAGCCTAGTGTTGTGTCTCATATCCTGAATGGACATGTCAAGTGCTTCAAAGAAAACCTTATGAATCATTGTCGCTTCATCCTAGATGATCAACCTACATTCACCCAGAAGTTTGCCTTTTATAGAACCACGACTGATGTTACAGCTTGCCTTCTATTTCTTGGACAGGTCCAAAGGGAGTGTGAGACAGGAATGAGATATGCGGCCACCACTAAGCACAGTTGCAACTATTCCACTTGACGCCACTGCTATGGCAATGTTTCATTTGGCGCAATTTTGCTAGAAGAACGTTGATGATAAATGTTTTACTAGTTCTACCTGGAGCACCCAAAAAGAAAAGACCTCCTCTTTCATTTTCCAAGCTCGAAATAATGGTGTAATAAACACCTAGTTGGTCCTCCTTCAGTTTGTGTTCTTTATCGTCATTTTTTCGATGTCATAGATGATTTCTCGCAGGTGCTCAATTGCGAGATTGTTTGCTGCCTGCTCCGGTTGAGGCTGACCAAATGTGGAATTACCATGACCTCCCATAGCTTGCACTCAGGTGTCCAGATCAAGTAATGCCTCATTGTAAATGGTGTTATTGAACGTGGCAATTTCCGCTGAGGTTTGCCTTTGAATCCTTTCTAGATGTCCTCTGCCATGCTGGTTTTGTGGATCACCCAAAGCTTGAGAGGTTCACGCAAGCCACATGTCATCAACCTGATAGAAAATAGCTGGCGCAGTTGACGTAGTGCTGTGCTGACTGCTGCCTCCCCCAGCGTCTGGTCCCAGCGAGCATCATCCTCCAGTAGTCCATGTTGGCGCAGGCTTCTCTATAGGTCGTGCAGACTTCCCATTGTGTCTTCGAAAGTCTGTGAATGACGTAGGACCTCTGACAGTGTGTATCAGAAAGAAGCACACCAGGTGATTAGGGTGCACAGTGCACACCCGCCGATGGCCCCACTTCTGAAGACAGCATCTTCTTCTCAGCTCTCAACGTGCGTTCCTTAATTGCGTCTGTTCCATCTATTGTGTACCCAGGTATAGTACACGGGGACCTCAACATGCAACAGTGTTCGGGCAAACAGATCACATTGGCATAATTTGAAGAAAGCTGCCAAAGTGGTTTCTCATGGATTCAGAACTAAGTTTCGTGAAATATACACGCTGGCCATTTTCAAGATGTACAGATAGATTTTAGGAAAGTGTTCCTACATGCAAACATGGTGTGACCACCTTTGTGTTGACAGTGCATTTGTCTAAAAGCAGAACAGTTCTTCATATAGCGCTTGTCATGGTACATTCGTGAATAAGTCACTAATCGTAATAAGTAGATCTATTGTTGAGGAAGATACTATTTACTTGTTTAAGGGTTGTACTGGACAAATTGTCAAAATAACTCTAACAGTTCAAATACTAAGAAATAAACATACTCAATTTGATTTATACCAAATGATTTAGGAAAACGAATGGGTTATTTCCCTTGACTGTTAAAATAAAATATATTAGTTATATATAAGGATCCCTTCCAGTGGCTCAATTATCGATTTTTTCTACAATCTGAGTATGCCATGAGAGTTCCAGACATAGGTTCTACTCATGTCTCACGTTTCATCAAAATCGATAAAACGATGTAGGAGGAGTTAGCTAACAACTCCGCAAACAAACACACCCACAGACAGAATTTCCCACATATGTAGCATGTATGCATAGATATATATATATATATATATATATATATATATATATATATATATATATATATATATGTGTGTGTGTGTGTGTGTGTGTGTGTGTGTGTGTGTGTGTGTATTTGTGCGTGTGTATATATATATATATATATATATATATATATATATATGGTGGGGGTTAATTTTCCTAATATAAAATCAACACGGAGAACAATTTTATTTCCAATTATTTTTTAGCTTTTCAAATATTTTCAAATATAAATTTTGTTTTAAGGCAATAGATATTTTCCTTTTAACAATTACAATCCATTTCGCTATTTTCTATAAACAAGAACAACTTTGATAAAAGTTAAATTATAATTATTTGTATGTACGTCATATTTCCTGATATTACCCATGATGCAAAGGTATGCTTCTTAATATAACCTTCATATGACAAATAACACTCTTGTTATATTATAGCAAATGTATAATAATAGCGCTGTATATCCCTCTCTTGACATCTGCTTCACTGAAAATACTTATGTAGTCAAAATTAAACAAATCGTGACCTAAAAGACTAAAAGCTGTCGAAAAGAAAAGCAACAGCCGATAGTTTCGTACCAGAGTCCTCTGAAGCGAACCTCAAGTGCCGAAACAAACTGCGGAAAGAAGCTATTTTGTGCAATGTTCTTACCCATTTATTCCAGCCTGCGGACAGTATTTTAGCGATCCAGCTAGGATTGCAGGCGCAATTGTTTGCAGCAGAATTAATTTCCGACCGTAAAGAGCCGGAACATATACTGCGAGGCATTTTGTCCAGCGCTGTAAGTGTTCTGCTAATAAGACATGTGAACTAAGAATGAAAACTTAGATTTGTAATGAAAATAAATTTGAAAATAAAAGTTACATTCTTCCTTACCGTATTTTCAATTAGTCAATTTGTAATTAGTAATTCTTGTTAGATTCATCGGTCCGGCATGTTAGCTTTGACTGAAGAGGCGTAAAAAGAGGTTGAACCATCGCAGTATTTTAAATGCCTCTTACACTGATAAATTATGTGTGATATGAACACATGTCATCTAAAGAGATGAGGTATCTCTGATGACGAACGAACAACTCTGATCAGTTATTCATGTTCCAATCTTCCTGAACGTATTAGGAACGAACATATACGTTATTTGAATTCTCGCTGTTCTGCTTGCACTCCATAAATTAATATCCGTTTGGCAGGCGACAACGTCCATCGGGAATTTTTTAATTCTTTTTTGCTGATTTTTATAAAAAAGAGCTCGTTCTTATCGTAGAGGAATCGGTCCGATGATGTAACTTTGATCAAAACACCGCAGTATCTCGATGTTCTCTTACACCAGTGAATTGCGTGTGCTACGAACACATATCGTCTAAAGCGAAAAGATTTTTTTTTCTGATAGCAAAAAGCAACTTTTATTAGATATTCTCATTCGAATCTGCTAGAACGTATTATGAATGACTAAACAGATTATTTATATATAATCTTTTTTTTTTCTAAATTTTAACCACAGGCTGAAGACATATCATCCTCAGCACATTCGTCTATCGCCGTTTTATTCCTTTATGCTGAACCCAATCCGGTAGGTAAAACACGAGAATTTTTTATACAATTTCACCTATACAAATTTCATTTTTCATTTGAAGATATAAATCTGTTCTTCTTGTTGCTGTCGTCGTCGGGGCTGTTGTTGTCGTCGTTGTTGTTGCTGTTGTAATTGTTGTTGTTGTTTAGACTCTAGTCAAATTAGTTCCAAAAGAACTAAGGTTAAAGACGTTCCAAATACGATCCTCCTATAATTTTGTACCACTGTATTTCAAGTAGAATATACCTTTGACAGTCGACAGTGAGTTCAGTATAGAAAAATAAACGCTGTGTGGCAAAATCGAATTCTCTAGCCATGTCATCACGAGAGAAAGAGAAAGAGAAAGAAAGTAGAGAGAGAATCCTAATCTATAGATGTATTAATAAACAAACATGTGCACAATAACACTGACACGATTTATGTCCCTGGGTACCAACTGTTTATTTTCTATTTAATTACACCTAGAAAGTATGAAAAATGGCTAATATTTCCCTCAAACTTTGTTTTTGTTACGATATTTATTCAAACTCCAAAGGCTGTGATGCTCCCTCACTGCTGCTGTTCCTTATCAGAGATTCATATATTGTCGGCCACTAAGGGACATCTTGAAGTGTTTAAGGTTAAGCAAGCGGCAAGTAAATCTGTGGTATTGAGCAGAATATTTACTATAACGATATTTCTGCCTCGGCAACTTAGCAGTGAATTTGTCTGAAATGTAATGGAAAATAAGTCAGTTTCATAACTTTGATGTCCAGATCGCAAAAGCAAAATTTGAAGGAAACCGTTGTCATTTTTAAATAGAAGCAAATAGGAAGTAATACTTACTGACCAACAACAAAACAAATTGTTACACAGTGTAATGGATCCTAGTACAGGTGAAAAAAGGAGACGAGTACTTATTAATAACAACATATCTGCGGAGACATATAAATAAACTAACTTTTCCAGACATGTCACCAGAACTGTGTACTAAATATTTCACCTTGATTTTAGAATAGTAAAGGAAAACAATCTCGATCAGATCAATCTCTCCTGGGAGAAGAGGTCAGTAATCTAATTAGAAATGAAAATACTGCACATTCCTGAAAGTTTCCAGAAGATTCCCGTCATCATCTGTCTGTCTGTCTATCTGTATCTATCTATCTATCTATCTATCTATCATTCTATCTATCTATCTATCTATCTATCTATCTATCTATCTATCTTATGCACATGATTTTATTGTAGAATATACCGCCAAAACTGCGATCACCGCCACTGCTACGACCTCGAAGATTAATCTCAGCAGCATTTACAGTAAGTAAAAGATCACCATTATTTTGCTTTATTCCATCGCATGTCTTTTATCTTTTATCCGCCTTGAGGATATGTAGTCGAAATAACTGACCCCAGTACTCATTTTCTTTTTAAGCTTGATACTTATTCTATATGTATTATCAAGATGATAATACAAGAATTGCAATGTGATGAATTGAAACAAATAAGAAAAATATAACAAAGTCAGAAATTACTCATTTTGACCCACTTATTCAAGTTTGCTTCCCCTCCTAATCTATCCATTCGTTCATTTACTTTGCTTAGGAAGGCATTTCCCAGGATGTATTTATCGGAATGATGACGGTGCTGATGTTGGCAGTCGTGTCACTGGTAGTGGCCCTCACCTACATTATAATAACCTGCAGAAAATCAAGAAAGAAGCAACAGATGAAAATGCGACATTATGCTTTTGGCGGATATAAAAATGAAGTGAAGTAACAAGAAAGAGAAATAACATGAAAAAAAAAATAATAATTGTAATAATAACAATAATGCTAAGAAATATAACAATCACTCGGAAATATTAGATGATGGCTTACATACATAAACATACACACACATGCATACACATACACATTTTAAAACAGGAAAACTGTACGATGGTCGTTTCGGACTGAATACGGATAATAAAGAAACTTTAGGGTTTCGTATCGATGTATTTAATTACTTATTTAGATAGCTATACATGCATACACAGACACAGACATACATACACAGACAAACATAAACACACAGACAGACATAGACATAGACATACACACAGAAAGATATAGACATACAGTCAGACATAGACAGACACACAGATAGACATAGAGACACAGACACACATAGACAGACATAGACACACAGACAGACATAGACAGATGTACCCACACATACATATATATATATATATATACATACACATAATTAGGAAAAAGTAATTAATTAATGATTTATGAGTGGCCAGTGTACGAAAACCATATGGGTTAAATTAATATTTAAAGTATAATTATAATTAAGAGGGCTGGATGGACAGAGCCTGTACGCTTGAAATAGAGGTCAAATGACTACAAACTACTTAAGTTTACACCCTGTTTATCACAAGGTTGTATGCGAGCAAAATGGACGAAAAGGATCTATAACATATTGTGGACAACCCTCTATCTTAAGAATTCATGTTTTGCAATATTAAAATTACTTTACAATCATCAGTAGGATACACTGACCGTAAATAAATGAGAAATACATATATATATATATATATATATATATACTCTTAGGGATACTCCCGTACAAATACGAATATATACATATATTTCACACATATATACGAAGTAAAACTCCATCGTTCATTTCAGGCATGTGCGTATTTAGAATAATATCGCAATAAATAAGTCTGTGGAATGAATAAATGTATATTTATACATAATTAGGGTAAAGTCATTAATTAATGATTTATCAGTGGCCAGCGTACAAAATACCATATAGCTTTAATTAATAATATTTAAAGTATAATTATAAATATATAATTATAATTAAGGGCGGTGGAGCGACAGCACCTATATGCTTGAAATAGACGTCAGACGACTACAAGTTTGTGTTAAACGGAGTGGTCTGTAGTCGTTCGATGTCTATTTCAAGCGTATAGGCGCTGCAGCACCCCCAGCGCACTTAATTATAATTATGCATTTATAATAATACTTTAAATATGTTTAAGGCGGCGACGAAATGCTTAGTTCTGAATTCAAATTCCACCGAGGTCGACTTTACCTTTCATCCTTTCGAGGTCGATAGCTTAAGTACCAGTCCAGAACTGTAGGTCGATCTAATCAACTGTCCCCTCCTACAAAATTTCAGGCCTTGAGTCTAGAAGTAAAAAAGAATACTATATATATATATATATATATATATATATATATATATATAGTGAGTTCAAAAAAGAAAAACAACCAAAAGCAACAACGCGAGGACGTGATACAGATATTGGGTTACTGGACGCTCGGGAAAGGAAGAGAATTTGACGTTTCGAGCGGAGCTCTTCGTCGGAAATATATATATATATATATATATATATATATAATACTGATGTATACATACATACATGCATGCATACAAACATACATATGTATTATATACGGGGGTGGGCCAGAAGTCAGGCACAATGAGTTCAACACCCTCTGGAATTGTCGAAAACGAGCTTCAATTGTTCTTGAGTTGAGTAAAATAAATAATATAATGATGAATACACACGTACAAAATGTTTAATGATAACAATAAGGTAACAGAAATAAACCTTCAAATGTTTTGGAGCGTGAATCTTCGCTCAACCTGTACATACATATATATATAGAGAGAGAGAGAGAAACATAAATATTTAATAGAAAACGGATTAAACAACTTAATTTATTTAAAATCACTTCACTTGCTTTGTTCTAGCACATCGTTACACCCGTAGAATATTGGTGAGATGATATAATTAACATCACTAACACTATCAACATCTTTAAGTGGCTATGTTAAACGTGTCCTTCGTTAGATCATACTTTCATGGCACTCCATTCAAGAATTAATACAAAAACAACACACCGTTTTCCGTGGTCGTTATTTTATTGAGTTAAATGACAGTCTAATCTAACGAAGGACATATTTAAAATAATGGCTTGAAGAAACACGCCTTACATCTTTGATGAATACTAGGGATTGCGTAGTATGTTAATTATATCATCTCACCGATGTACAACGGGTGTGGCAATGTATAGAAACAACTGTACTGGTTTTAAATAAAGAATGTTCAGTAACAATTCATCTAATTCATCTATTTACATAAACTCTACGGACGCTATGGAATTCGAGATGTATAACCAAGAACATGAGCATTCCCACTGTTTGACGGCATTCGGCCGACAATAACTGTGGAGAAGAGGTTTTGATCCAAATCTCATCCAACTCCACACATACACGTGCATGCACACAGACACGCAGACACAGACAGACAGACACAGAGAGAGACACACACACATACACATGCTTGTATATATATATATATATATATATATATATATATATATATATATATATATATATATATATATATATATATATATATATACATGTATATATATACATACACATTATAAATATATATATGTATGCATGTATATATATATATATATATATATATATGTATATATATATATATATATATGTATGTATGTATGTATTTTATTTGTATTTTCTATTATAGTTAAAGAAGCTTATCAAAATAATGCCAAGAAAGCAGCTTGTTGCAGCTCTCTGCAAATGAGACGTGCCTGGACACATGCAGGTATATATATATATATATATATATATATATATATATATATATATATATATATATATATATATATATATATATATATATTATAGCAGACGAGTATCGACTACCGAGAATGACCACAAAGAGGTCGAAGCCTTACGGCCTGGTGGTCTTGTGCCTAGACGTTGGTGGGAGTTCACTCCCCTCTTTGCAATATATATCGGATGCATATTGCATTGAATACGCAGCTAGAGGATGCATTCTCCTGGGGCTAAATATAACATTAACGTCGTTCCTACGGAACAGCCATGTTTAAGTGACCATAGACGTTCCTTCTCAGTCTAGTTACTGCTCGCATCTATCATAGGTTTTCTCAAATAGGTAATTTGCTTGTTGCAAGATTAGTGACCGTGTGTCACTTACTTTCTATATATTGTGAGCTAGAGTGGGCTGCTGCCATATATATACATATATACATATACACATATATACTTATACATACACCTGCCTGCCTGAGTATGTGTATCAATATATACATGTATCAATGTTTACATATATTTCTGAATGTATGTAGGTATGTACGCATAAAGTTTCTCAAAGCTTTATGTTTACATATTGGCTATATTATTTAAAATTGATACATTGATGTCATAATTGTCATTCTAAATTAAGTAAGGAGAAAGTAATGAAAAGAGAGACAGAGGGAGGAATAGAATGAGAAGAACATTTGCGGATAAAATGAAGTAGAAATAATGAAATATTCGATCCATGCTTTTTCATTTGCCCAAGGAGAAAGCTGTCTTTCAAAGCTTAAATTCAGTTCTTATAGAAATTATTTCCTTTTATAATTATTTTTATTTTTACTTTATTATTATTTTTGTCATTCATTTACATTACAATACAATATACGTGTATCACCAACTCGTCCTCGAGACACAAGTACAACAAAAAATTACTGAGTCTAACAAAAACAAAATCTCCGAAAGCCTGAAAGCGGAATTATTCCCATATTTCTATACCAACTGAATTTAAATTTCAAAAATTGCGTTGGCCTTGACAGTTCAAGAAAAATTTGATAGTGTTGTATTTCTGAATGTTAATATTAATTTTCTTTCTTTCTGCATCTCTATTTTTTGTTTTGTTTTGTCTTGTTTTTGTTTTTTTTTTTCGTTGTTTCTTATTCTCTCTATTGCATTTAGAATGAAAACAATATTTTGATTGCATTACTTATAAATAAAATAACCTTTAAAACAGTTATTTTTTCACACACGCACGATACCTGAGAGGAAACATTAGCTACACAATCCGTATATAATGCTCTTGAAAATTGAAGTAGGTTACAGCCAAGGAGTGAAATGCGTATGCATGACGAATAAAAATGTCGGTAATCTTCAAGTTTAAGGTGGTAAAAAAAGTAAATAAAAATATACGAGGGAAATATCGTCATACTAGTATTATCCGAACTACTCTGAAATGTGCTTTTTTTTTTAGCTGTTTATAAATAATTCACACACGTGTTATTTTATATTTTAACAAGTCCGCATGGTACTAAACAATCCTCGCAGGTAAACTTATTCCTAATAAGCCGACGGCGCGCACACCATTCCAACATTTTGTGTCTTGAACTGCTGCATAATTCACTAATATCCTAATATTCTTCTAATACTAATTGACGAGTGAGGATTTCATTTTGAGGAACAATAAGTTGTTGTGCAGCCGGTCTTCCACGAGGCAATTTCGATCTCTCAGCCGGTACTATGATATTCAATCACGTGTGTGATTTATATATAAACAGTTAACTTCAATCACGAGGAAAATCGTTAGCACGCCAAGAAAATGCTAAGCGACATTTTGTCCATTTTTAAGTTCTGAGTTCAAATTTCGCCGAGGTCGACTTCGCTTCTCATCCTTTTTGGGGTGATGAAATAAGTACCAGTTTACGTAATCGACTAGTACCGTCTCCGAAAATGCTAGCTTGGACCAAAATATGAAATCAATACTTTTACTGTGTATGTACATTGTATTCCATTTAACGCTTGCATAAAACTCGCCTTTAAGACGGACGCACAGACAATAATGGTTCATACCCAAGAAAAGGATGAAAACAGATATATGTATATATATAAGATTTGAAGTTCAAATAAATAGAAGGAAGGTTGTTTCGTAAAAGTGAATCAGAATATATGTTTTAAATTTTAAAAATATTAAAACCATTCTATCTATCTATCTATCTATCTATCTATCTGTCTGTCTGTCTGTCTGTCTGTCTGTCTGTCTGTCTGTTTGTCTGTCTGTCTATGTCTGTATATCTATCTATCTGTCTGTCTGTCTATCTATCTACACACACACACACACACACACATACATGATCAGTTCATGCCAGTAACGAGGCCAAACATCTCTGAAAGTTTCATCCGAGTCCATCCAGCGGTTCTTGAGACATTTTGTTTACAGACAAACAAATAAACAAGCACAACTGGAAACAATGCCTCCGCCTTCTCTAAGGTGGAAATAATAACAGAGAACTGTGGTCGTATTTTCGCAATGGCTGAAATAGCAGGTATTTTGATCGAAATGCATCTAGAAATTTTTGTCGTAAATTTTGTGTGGGATACATTTTCATTTAATTTCATAGTTTTTAATTAAAAAGAACCCCCGAAAAATATTAAAAACAAAACACGTTGCTAGCTGATTTCAAATGATGAAAATTCTTGTGCTCACGACGATAGATATAACTCCACGAGCACACACAAATACAGACGGTATAACATTCGTCATCTTGACAAGACAACATCTAAGTAGGAAAGTGAGAATAAAATTGAGTTACAGTTATAAAATTGGTTGAAGTTGAAAATATTAAATGATTAAATGAAAGAAGCGAGCGATAATCAATCGCTTAGTAATAAATTTTCACACAAAAGTTGCATAAATTTAATATGTAATGTCATATACGTATACATATGTGTATGTATGTATGTATACATATATATATATATATATATATATATATATATATATATATATATATATATATATATATATATATATTTAAAGAAGTGATTTTAAATTCTCAAACGCAGGATAATGCTAATAATACAGCCTCAACAGGATAAGCTACCCCTATTTTGCAGAATACATCTCAACGCTTCTAAAAGCAAACTTCGTTTGCTTGTTTATGTTCATCGTAATTTGAATTATATATATATATATATATATATGTATATATATATATATATATATATATATATATATATATATATATATATATATATATATATATATATATATATATATATATATATATATATATATATACAGATATGTTTTTCGTATACACACGCACCCAGACACTTGTGTATTAATAGTATATTACGAAAAGTTTCATAGACGCAAAAGGTGCCATCACATTCACAAATTATTGTAATACTAGAATAATGACGCCATCAATAACGACGGCAGATGTTTGACTAGACTTTGAGAATTATAATGTTCTGGTTTGTATGTACGAATATTTGATTCTTGCAATTGAAGATTTTGTTCGAAAACTTGCATGTTAAAAGTTACTAATGAGAGTGTGAGGATTGAAATAAATACGCCAAAATAAAAGGAAAATAATAAAAATATATTTATCAACAGTCAAATATTATACAAGATTGATTGCAATATGTAGGCGGCGAGCTGTCAGAATTGTTAGCACGCCGGACTAAGTGCCCAGCAGCATTTCGTCCGTCTTTGCATTTTGATTTCAGATTCCACCGAGGTTGATTTTAATCCTCTTGGATAAGTAGGTACCAGTTGATCACTTGAGTCGGTGTAATCGACTTACTCCTCCTCTGTGCCAAAATTTGAAATCAGTATTTTAAAGGGCAGTGAGCTAGCAGAATCGTTATTACGCCGGACAAAATGCTAAGCGGCATTTCGTCCGTTTTTACAGTCAAGGTTTCAAGATTCCGGGTCCGATAAGTAACAGTTGGGCACTGAAGTTGATGTCATGTGATCGACAAACCAGCTCACCCAAAATTGCAGGCCTTGTACCGAAATTTGAAATTAATATGTACAATATGTGGTAGTCAATGATTCACTCGTTATTCTGAATTTTGTTATATCCTACAATAAATACCCTACCTACTTTCACTGATGTCTACACATATTCAAAACTATCGCTATATGCATATTCACAGATGGTTATAAGTACTTACAAACAGGAGGTTACATACATTCTATAACGGTCTCCAAGAGATGCCACATTTAGTACAAAAGCTACAAATGTACGTAAGGAGCATTATTATCCACATTCACTGCAAAAGTTCCCGAAGAAAAATATTTCATGTGTAGATATGGAGAGGCGCCAATACACATCGGCTTTCTGAAGTTTCAATCTATAATTTCGAATTATTTCCGTTTTGGTTTATTTTATCTTTTGCTTCAAACAAGAATTCTATGCCTGCAGATTAGTAAGTAAATAGGATGATATTGAACACTTGCTACCTCTCATTAGCTTGAATATAAAGGGTAATAGTGGAATAAAATGGAATATACGAATCATAATAATTAATAATGGAATAAGTGTATATACAATTATATACAGCGTATAAAGCTTATCAAATATATTTTGATAACACATTGGATATCATATATACATATATATATATATATATATAGTTTTAGAGAAAAGAACCAAGGTTCATGAACTCATCGATGAAAATCCACTGTCACATAGAAAATTGTTTCTATATGTGACTGTGGATTTTCATCGATGAGTTCATGAACATTGGTTCTTTTCTCTAAAACTATATATTTATATTTTATACTGTGAAACTTAATTTAGTTAAAATTTTTAATAAATTGAGTTGAAATGAGTTTTTACCTGTAAATTTGGATCTTTATCCCTAATATTATTGTTATATTTAGATATATATATATATATTTTTATAAAAAACATATGTAGATATGCTGGAGTTAGGAAATCAATATTCGAAGCTTTCAAAAGGATATATATTTTTTATATCACATACTTTTTGCCTTAAGTTATAAAAATGTAGAAAAAATTATATTATATATATATAAAAATAGATGTAAAAATATAATAATAAATATAAGTTTAAATATAAAAATATGTATGTGTGATTGCATATATGTGTATATTGGCAATCTAAAATTATCTTACGATATATAATATATATAATATATATAATAGCTCGTATTATCTGTATTAATATTTTGAAATTTATAAAAAAAAATTAATATTATTGATACCATAATATATACGAGCACTCAATATAAATTCAGAATATCATATTCCTATTGAATATTTCTAATTAATGAATTTATATATATATATATATATATATATATATATATATATGTATTATTATGATTGACCGTTGACTGAACATTATTCAATATTTTTTTTCCGTATTCTCTCTGTTGAAGAGCGTAGCTCGAAACGTTAAAGACTTTCCGTATTCCCGAGCGTCATACATCCTTTTGTTGTTTACACCACCTGTCCTCGTCTGTTGTTGTTTTTTCGTACATTCTCCCATATATATATATATATATATATATATATATATATATATATATATATATAAGGTGAAAAGGTTCCATAGTCTTTTTCCACGTAGTGAATTGTAGTAAACAATACACAAAGAAGGAAAATGCATAGAAATTTCATGGTGGACAAAGTATGAGCATTATAAAAAAAAAATAAATAAATAAATAAAATAAAAATACACCATGAACAATTGGAATATAGTAAGAAAACAGAATGACTCCAACGAGTAGTGAGAACTCGTGTCGAACGAGAGCTCCTGGTGAAAAGTTTAGAAAGTAAATCATAGAGGAACGATTTCAATAGCTTAAAATTCTTAAGTATTTTTCACCATATGCATATATGTATACATACATATATATGTATGTATGTATGTATGCATGTATGTATGCATGTATGTATGCATGTATTTCAACACACGTATTATATATATTGATTTTTGTGTGAAATAAAACGTGCCAATACTGTCGCCCATCGCTTTCTATGGATGCACCATTGTCTGTCTGTCATTAATATGTCATCAGTTTCACGACACTCGTCATGGTGGTAGCTTAATAATGTATATTTTATTCGTATTTAACAATTATTTAGATTATATAAATATATATATATATATATAAAGGGCATTAACTGTGTATTAATACCTCACGCTATCGGGGGACTAAATAAGTAAAAAAACTACCAAAAATAAGTAACATATTTACCGAAATATGTTACTTATTTTTGGTAGTTTTTTTTACTTATTTAGTCCCTCGATAGCGTGAGGTATTAATACACAGTTAATGCCCTTTATATATATATTTAAATATATCTATGGAGAAACGATGAATCTTTTCATTACGAAATTTTTCGTTATTTTTTCATTATGAGGTTTTTTCACGCTGACTACTTGATAAATTCTTATAAAGAATTTTTCCTATATAAAATTATATTATATATATATATATATATATATATTAGAGAGACAGAGAGAAATATATATATATATATATATATATATATATATATATATATATATATATATATATATATATATATATATATATATATATATATATATATGTATATATATATATATATATATATATATATATATATATATATATATATATATATATATATATATATATATATATATATATATTAGAGAGACAGAGAGAAATATATATATATATATATATATATATATATATATATATATATATATATACATATATATATATTATGTATGTATGTATGTATGCATGTATGTATGTATATGTATGTATGTAAGGTCGTATGTGTGCGTACATATATGTAACTATCTGTGTATAAGTGTGTGGCTTTAATTATTCTGCTTCAAAAAGGAATTAATGTTCAGCCACAAAACTGATTCTGATTTACATTTATTGTTTTTTCCTACATTATCATAACTGAAGTTTAAAAACTAACAGCAAAAATAATGACAAAATGTCTAAGATCGAGTCACATATACACAAACGTACACATACACACACGCACATATATGTATATAGGGGACGATATAAAGATATAGACATATACATATAAATTCATACACACACACATATACATACATACATACATACGTACATACATACATACAGAATGTCCCAGAAATATTTACCCAAGTTTAAATCTTTCTAAATAATATCGGCTAAGGTAATATTATCTACGAGAGGGAACCCAAAAGAGACCGGAATTTTGCAATATTATTTCATTTACTTAGTTTTACATGTTTACACTTTTATCGGCTTCAAAATATTCTCAATTCCAGACACATTTTCCACTGCACGAAGCAGTGCTGGAACTCTTACTAAGTGATGTTTTTAACGTCTCCGTCGTGTTTTTTTTTTCCCTCACCTTTTCCACATCTGCAAATTCCGTATCATCAGCTTTCATCACCAGTGATGACCTTCGTATATAAAGGTCTGATTCAACTTCCACCTGTTCTTTCAGTTCACGACATCCATTCAGGCGTGACTGCTTTTGATCTTCCTTGAGCAAGCGAGGCACAAATTTTGCTGGAACTGTTTTCATTCGCTGTTCATCGTTCAAAATTCGTTTGGCAGGAGTTCCAGGTCACACCAATCATATCAACAAGTTCGATTGTTCTGTGACGGTCTTCCAAGATCAGTTCATGATATTTAAGTCTACTATTTATGCATATATATATATACATATATACATATGTATATATATATACATATATAAATGTATATATATGTATATATATGTATATATATATATATATATATATATATATATATATATATATATATATATATATATATATATATATATATATATATATATGTATATATATATATATATATATATATATATATATATATATATATATATATATATATATATATATATATATATATATATATATATATATATACATACATATATATATATATATGTATATATACATATATGTGTGTATTTATATATAGATACATAGATAGATAGGTAAATAGATGTTATTTGCTATTTATATATATATATATATACATATATATATGTATGTATATATATATATATATATATATATATATATATATATATATATATATATATGTATACATATATGTGTGTATATATATGTATATATATATATATGTATATATATATATATATATATATATATATATATAGAGAGAGAGAGAGAGAGAGAGAGAGATAGATAGATAGATAGATAGATAGATAGATAGATAGATATACACATGCAACCCACACGCACACCCACACGCACACATTCATATATACATATGTATATGTTTCATTTTTTGTTACAATACTTTCGATTATATGCTTACATGCTTACACTGAACTGTTGAAATCCACCAGGACATAGGTATATATTTTGGTTAGCACAATATGAATACATCGTCAACACTATATGATTTGGTAAAGGCGGAAAAAAATTTCCGTAAACCTTTCAGTTTCGAGATTAGACTGGAATGAAATCATCTCGAGAGAAGCTGTCAGCATATAAACAGACTTAGGTTTGTCACATACCTCCGATGTTTTATGGCGTTAATTCGGTAGTTTACGATGGCAAAATCCATCAAAATCTGCTGACCAGGAATGGTGTAGACATTTAGGCATAATACTGGTATTGTAATTTCGTGTGTTGAAGCATATTCTGTTGTGTCTGGGGAGAGTGTTCATCGGATATCTTTTATTTGTTTTAGTCATTAGACTGCGGCTATGCTGGGTCACCGCCTTAAAGAATATTAGTCGCACGATTAGAATCCCAGAACTTAATAGTTTTCCCTTTCAGGTATGGTACTTATTCTATCGGTCACTTTTGCCGAACAACTAATTTGCGGTGATGTAAACATACCAAGACCGGTTGTCAAACGGTGGTGGGGGACGAGCACATACACACACATATACGACAGGCTTCTTTCAGTTTCCGTCTACCAAATCCACTTAGAAGGTTTTGGTCAGCCCGCAGTTATAGTAGAAGACACTGGTGCAAGTTGCCACGTGATGGGATAGAACCTGGAACCATGTTGTTGGGAAGAAAACCTTTTATCACACAGCCGTGCCTGTGGCTATAAAGGAGAAGTGAATACCCATGTTCGAACAGGAGACCGTTCGATGTATATATTTTTGAAAGTTTAGGATATATTCCATTGGTCTCTTTAGCTAAACTAGTAAATTAAAGGATCGTAAACCAACCAACACTAGTTGTCAAACGGTTTTAAAGAACAAACACAAATACAAACACAAAACCACACATATAGATATATATACATTTATACCTACATACGTACATAGACTTATAGACAGACACAGACGCACACACACACACAACTACACTTATATATGCATATACATACATATATGTGTGTGTGTGTATGTATGTATGTATGTATGTACGAGGTGCGTTCAAAAAGAAACCAACGACTTAATTTTCCGCCAAAACTAATCCCCGGATGGGCAACATCCTTTGCATGGTAAATGAGGAACACTCCCCATCCTGCGCATGCGGGAAAAGTTTCGTGCGGTTAGGCCGCATCATTTCTCAGCTGTTATATGATATGCGCTCGTTGGATTTTGGTTTTCACCGCAGGATGATCGAACGTATCGTGCATCGACCATAAACCTTTGTCTTATCACCAGTGATGATGGTCGTCGTGAAGTCTGGGTTGGGATTTGTACAGTCCAACATGTTCTAAGTGCTTTTCATGCGGAGTTGCGTCCGCAGCTCCGCCATCCCCTTGTGGACAAATTTAGCTGTCAGTCACGGCATGCACAAATCCTCCGTTAAAATGGAATTCACTGATCCTCTGCTTATTCTCACATCGCGAGCAACCGCTTGCTTCGGCAAAAGAGGTTTGGTAAACGACAACGATAGAACTTTAAAATAAATTCTTGGATCCTTCTGGTCGATTGAATACCTTTCGGGCGGTGTTTCACCATAGCCGCAGGGTAATAACTGCATCAAGTAAAAGATGAAAGGCGATATACAATATATCATTCGTCTGCCTAGGTCATCGCTAGCGGACAGATATAACTTATAATGGTTTCTGCTAATGACAAAACGAAATGAGTTCGCTTTTAGCGTAAGGGCATATTCGATGGAATTGATTATAAACTTTATTATTGGAAGGTGTCTCATCTATTTAACGGACGGTTGACAGGAAATGCAGAAACCAGAGGGTTGTTCGAGTTTTCGAAACTAGACATACGGAACGAAATATTGGTTCACATTTCTAAGTATTCCTTGTTTCAGACAACTAAAATAATGATTGATTTGTAAATTAAGACACTGCAAAACTTGATCTATTGCTGAATTTATTTGGCTTCAAATATTAACTCAAGGCCAACCGTTTTAGCGGAGAGGGTAAACCCATTATATTGACCTCAGTGCTTGACTGGTATTTGTTTTATCGACCCCGAAAGGACGAAAAGCTGAGTCGACCTCCATGGAATTTGAAATTTGAACTCATGGCGTTAAGACGGACGAAATGCTGCTAAGCATTTTTTCCCGGCGTGCTAACGACTCTGCCAGCTCGCCGCCAAAAAGTTAATTTACATATTGGTTTCAAATTTTGACACTCGGCCTGTAGTTCCTGGGCAAAAGAGACCGATAGAATAAGTACTAGGCTTACATAGAATAAGTCCTGGGGTGGATTTGCTTGACTAAAGGCGGTGCTCCAGCATGGCCACAGTCAAATGACTGAAACAAGTAAAAGAGTAACTTCCGGATTCAGACATTCAAAAGTTTTGAACGGGAACCAAAATAAAGAAATTGTGAGTAGTAGTAGTAGTAGTAGTAGTAGTAGTAGTAGTAGTAGTAGTGTGTGGGGAGGGGTGATGGTTGCTGCTGTTGTGGTTGTGGTTGCTATTTTGCTTGTTGTTTAGCTACTGTTGTGTAGTCCTAGGTCAGTTCTGACTGAACTGAGATACCGGACATAGCGTTCTTGCCGTGACCATCCCGCCGTCAGACGAAATGTGTTCTTAGTTGTTGTGTACTGTAGCCTCGGATCAGCCCTGACAAATCAATCAGATTTATGATAAATGGTATGTTTATCGCGACCATT
This sequence comes from Octopus bimaculoides, assembly GCF_046866305.1. Taxonomy (NCBI): domain Eukaryota; kingdom Metazoa; phylum Mollusca; class Cephalopoda; order Octopoda; family Octopodidae; genus Octopus; species Octopus bimaculoides. The sequence continues at coordinate 25,476,277 of NC_142952.1, forward strand.
TCATCAAACAAAATATGTTTTTAAATTTGATGCTGTTTACACCTACATCGACATACCAACCATGGCCATCGCCTCTTTAGATTATGTAATGCGCTTTTATCAAGGATTTCATTTTCTAATAGGTCTGTCTCCTTTGATGACGTTGGGGTGTAATTTAATGGTTATCTTTAGCGGGACGAACGACCATGTAACAGCTCCCTCGTTGGCCTATTCTGTCCAATGTTTAATGCGGTAGAGTGAATGACTTTAAGAAGATCTGGCTGTTATTTCTAACAAGCTACATGACGCATAATTGCTTCCTTCGTCGTCTCGAATCTCTCAAGTGTGATTATCTGGTTTCTAAATTTATTTCTTCTCCAGGCTGTTTCTACGCCATTAATTGAATCTCCGTCGAAATGACGTCAACTAGATGACGTCATTATTCTGGGTCATTTTGGAGTTAATTTGGTTCAGAAAAACTACAAAGACATTTTGTTCAGAGTTCTACTGTTTCTGTCATCTAATGAATACTAATAAGAACATGGTACTGATATCTGCATTTGTGAACAATCAGTGATCCACCGCAACCATCTCCCTGAGACATGCACTTTTAACTGGAATGAAAATTAGATTAAATCTTTGTGATGCCAGAGCGTCAAAGTTTTATAGTAAGTTTCTTAATCCTTTCATCTTTCATCTTTTATCTTTTGCCATTTAGTTACTTCAGTCACTGGACTGCAGCTATGTTGGGGCACCGTTTTGAATAGTTTAGTTTATTCTTATTCTACCAGTTTCTTTTGCCGACACGCTAAGTTACGATGGCGTAAAGAAAACAATACCAGTTGTTAGACGCTAGTGAGGGAGAAACATAAGCAAAATACATACATACATACATACATACATGCACACATACATACATACATACATACATACATACATACAAAAATATCCTGTTGGTGTTGTTGAAATTCCAATGACCGAACCTTGGATGTGGGCTAGAAACCGGCTGTTTCTCTATCGGCAGGAAATCTTGATATAAAACTGATTAATGACATACACACACTATATGCATACATACGTACATACATATATACATACATACATACATACATACATACATACATACAAAAATATCCTGTTGGTTTTGTTGAAATTCCAATGGATGGAGGTTAGAAACCGGCTCTTGGATGGAGGTTAGAAACCGGCTCTTTCTCTATTGGTAGGAAATCTTGAAATGAAATTGAATAATGACATGCATACATGAAGCACTCTCCCGTTGAAGATGAAGTATGAGCGTTCAGTTTTTGCCGATCGACCTGCACAAATGATTTCTTTATAGGGATCAAACGTATGTGAAGTACATTAGCTCACTTCCTCCGTCAAATCGTCGTTTCCTGAATAGGTGCACCCAGGTGTACTACGCCTCGGGTGTTGGAGTGTTCGCAGATCGACAGTAGATGAAGTCTTTTGCTCAAGAACACAACGCACCGCCCTGTCTAGGAATTGAAATCACGATTTCGTGATCCCAATTGCAAGGTTGGCCGCAGTCTAATCATTAAAAAAGTAAAGGACGAAAGCTAAAAGATGCCAATACAGTGACATCGGCAACACCGTTTATCATGCTGCCACGTCAGCGTCCATATACCCAGTCACACAGTCATGCCTGCTCTTAGACTAACAGGGCTGCATTAGAGTTAATTAACTCAAAAAAGGATCCATCAGTTTGCTAACGACGTCATGGAAACCATTAAACCTTCTCTCGCCAATTTCATATTCTATCGAATCAATTGGCTGTAAACCTTCATTCATTGGAAACGTTATATAACCTTTAATTATTGTTGGAGAACACGACCGAAAGCATTATCTTCAAATTGTGCGTCGAACAAAAGAAGGGAGGGAAACCTGGCCTCTGTGGAACGCATCAGTTGATTAGAAGTATGGAAACTATAACAAGTAGATCTAATGCACCACGCGGCTTAAAACCTACAGTTGAAACCCGCGAAGGTGGTTTCAATGTTATCAATCAAACTGCTAGAAATAGCAGCCAATTCTCTCTGAAAATCATTGTCACCTTCAACACCACATTACACCTGTAGGCACAGGTATGGCTCCGTTGTTAAGAAGATCGCTTTGCAACCACACAGTTTTCCGTTCAGTTCCAGTATGCGGTACAATAGGCAAGTGTCTTCTACTGTAACTCCGGATCGACTGATACCTTGTATGTGAGCTTGGTTGACAGAAACTGTGTAGAGGCCGGACAAACACACGTGTGTGTGAGTGTGTTTGTCTGTGTGCCTTTGTGTTTGTATTTGTCCCCCACCCACGGAAACTGAAAGAAGCCCGTCGTATATATGTATATATATATATATATGTGTGTATGTGTGTGTATATGTTTGTGTGTCCGTGTTTGTCCCACCAACATCGCTTGACAACCGATGCTGGTGTGTTTACGTCCCCGTAACTTAGCTGTTCGGCAAAAGAGACCGATATAATAAGTACTAGGCATCCAAAGAATAAATCCTGGGTTTCGATTTCCTCGACTAAAGGCGGTGCTTCAGCATGTCCACAGTCAGATGACTGAAACAAGTAAAAGGGTAAAAGAGTAAGAGTTCAGATCTTTATGGATAATTCTGTGTACAGTCGCCACATCAACACCAAACTGTTTGCATATTGTCTGTATTGACACTCAACGGTTTTCATCCAGAAACTTGCAAATTTTCTCAACCAGTTCTGATGTGCTGACGTCATTCTCCCTCCAACATCTCTCATCGTCTCTCATTTCCTCTCTACTGTCCTTGAACCTTTTGTGCCAGTGGAAAAGTTAATCCACAAACAGTCCGGAACCTTTCATAAGTTTCTGTAGCATTTTGGGTGGGTTTTACATAAAACTTTATTGCATAGCAAGCTTCCAAATGTCCCGACTACATTCTACAAACTAGACAGCTGTAACAAGTAGAGTTTAATTTAGTATTCTTAAAATTCTGTTACAGCCGTCCCCTTCAATTTGGAATAAAAAAAGTTAGCACGTCAGCTTATTAGATGTCTGGTAATGAAATACTAAAATTTCAAAAGTATAGGACAGTTAAAACTGCCTCTCCTGAGAAAGTTTCAAAACTTCTGAAATTCACCTCCGATGTCCAATTCAGGGATTTTAAAATGTTTTCTTCTTTCTGGTCAAACATATAGGTTTTAATCTTGTAAATGCGTCAATGCCAAAGCACTACAATTACACGTATAGTGACTAATATAGGTCTAATTCTTTTTCATTTCAATTTCAGGAATTAAAATTTATCAACTATTTAATCCCCTTGTGAGAAGTACCGGATCTACTTAATCAATGTGGTTCTGAGTACATCCATTCCTGAAAAATAAACGCGATCATCAGAGCTTAAAAGACTTTGATCCTAAATTAACTCTACCAGGGTGCAGTGGTTTTAAACAACAACGGGCAACAACGTTTTTACTCTTTGGCCAGAGAGAGAGACAGAGAGAGAGGATACCAAAAACAGACTTTTAGAGCTCCTAGATTAGCCGGATGAAGGGCACAAGCAATCCGCAAACCGGAAACCTTACACGAATTATACATTAGCGTGATTAGTTTGCACTCTACTGAAGAAATCCAAGTTGCCAGGTGCTGGTGTGAAATCAGGGAACGAATATAAACTCTCGCCGAAGAACTAAGCCCTGTTGTCACCTTATGTTTTTTGAGAAGTTTTCTGGCACTTTTGCTCATCTAAGTATCTGAGTATTTGTCACACTGTTTGCACAGAACACCTGCAATACCTTCAGCAACCACTTCTGCCCAGCACTGATAAGATTTTGAAAGACGGCTTCTACCACATTTGCTATTGAGAGTTGTTTATAAGCCCCAAACTTATTCTTTATTGACAGTTGTTTGTTTGACCATACATATTCTTTTCTACTCTAAGCACAAGGCCCTAAATTTTGGAGGAGGGGGGCCAGTCGATTAGATCGACCCCAGTACGCAACTGGTACTTAATTTATCGACCCTGAAAGGATGAAAGGCAAAGTCGACCTCGGCGGAATTTGAACTCAGAACGTAAAGACAGACGAAATAACGCTAAGCATTTCGGCCGGCGTGCTAATGTTTCTTATTTCTTTATTTCCCACAAGGGGCTAAACGTAGAGGAGACAAACAAGGACAGACAAAGGGATCAAGTCAATTAGATCGACCCCAGTGCGTAACTGGTACTTAATTTATCGACCTCGAAAGGACGAAAGACAAAGTCGACCTCGGCGGAAAAACGGTAAGTATTTCGTCCGGCGTGCTAACGTTTCTGCCAACTCGCCGCCTTACGAAGTACCAATAAAATAGTGAAGTCGGTTTAATCATTTAACTCCCACCCCCTAATATTATTAATATTTCTAAATCTACAACCTTTTACGTTCTGAGTTCAAATTGTACTAAGTTCATCGACTTTACATTTTATCAATCTGGGTGGAGAAGTGTCGATAAATATAAAATTACCAGTCAAGTACTGCAGCCATTTTGAACCAACTTTCCCCTTTCCTCTGAAATTATGTGGTGTTGTGCCAAAGTTAAAAATCAATACTGAAACATGAAGAAGACATGGCCGCGGTGAACATGGCCGTTAATAGTCGTAAAGAATAAATTGATCTCTTGTATTGATTCATTTATTTATTTACACTATTTAATTATTATCTAAACCCGACACCTTACCTCCACACCTACAACATTTCTAGAAAGTCATTCACTTGAAATATGATACGGTTCATTTACTGCTGATATCAGGCAGATAAAAAAAAAGCGTTAAATTCAAACATTATTTATTACTTTCAGGCAGCGCTATCATCATCATCCTCATCACCATCATCCTCATCACCATCATCCTCATCACCATCATCCTCATCACCATCATCCTCATTAGCACTAGTCGCAGCTAACGCGAACGTACCCCAACCCCATCCGTATCCTTCTAAAATCCATTACCTTCACTAAAGAAATCATCATTCAGTAAAAATTTATTCGTTTCGGTACATTTTATATTCTTCATTTCGGTTGATTTTTGTTGTTTCGCTTCGGATATATATATATTTTTTTCGTTGTATGTTTTTTATTTTCATTATTTTGTGTCTTGTGTGTGTGCTGGTGTATGTGTAGTGTGTGTGTGTGTGTGTGTGTGTGTGTGTGTGTGTGTGTGTGTGTGTGCGTGCGTGCGTGCGTGCGTGTACTTTTTTATTGTATCATAGCCGTTTCTATTACGATCCGGATCGTATCATTCTTCTAACCTCCATTCCCACTATTTCTCGTTTCTCCTCTCTATCTCAATCAATAGCTTATCTGTCTGTCTGTCTATCTATCCATCTATCTTTTAAGTTATCTATGCTTTCGTGTGTCTGTAAGTTCAAATTCCATACTCTTGGTAACACTTTAACCGGATCAGCTCTGCTTTGATAAACTCTTTGGGATACCGTATCTTAACAGGATAGGCTACATGGCCATTGCTACTATCAAATACCTTGGAGAAATCCCCAAATACAATTCACGCTTCTTTCTTTGAAGATTCAGCATTTTCTGTGATTCTTCTGAAAGCAATTATCTGTGACAAGGTTGGTCTGTCTTTGATGAAGTGTACTGTACACATTAAATCCAAAACTGAAAAACTCGAACCCTCATTTTAAAATCAACATGTCTCTATTTGTGTAGATCTCAGAGAGCGACCCAAGTCAACCACATTGTGAGGGAAACCAGTGACCAGCATTTAGAGGCCTGGTTTCTTCAGATTGGTTCTGAGAGAAACAGACTGCCTGAGGAAAACAAACAGAAAAGCAATACAAACAATGAACCAGACCGAACGGCCGAGATAACTCATTCATAAACATCTATATGGTTCTGTAATTAGATCTATGAAGGAAACAAGCCTACAGATTCATCTAAGCCTGGAATTATTCTGTTTCCAAAGAAAGATTATCTTCAGTCTCAGAGTTATAAAGGAACTACACTCTTGATGTGCAGCCTTCAAACACTACAAAGTTTTGGTCCTTGGTAGAATTACCTCTTATAACCATCCATGATTGAACGGGTCCTCCAAAAGCGAGCGATTAGGTGTGTGCACGCACACACACACACACACACACACACACACACACACACACACACACACACACGCACGCACACACACACACACACGCATGCACACGCACACACACATACACACACACACACACACAAATATATATACACACAAAGGAGCGCAAGGTATTTGAGGACATACCTTTTTAGGGGTATTACTGCATTTTTTTTACTAACTCTGTATAATCTTTGTTTCAGAAAATAATAATGGCAGACCCTCAGCTTACTCAAGAAATGAAGAGCTATGCTGTTATTGTGGTTATAAAGGCTGAGTATAGCGATTTAGAATTACCTTGACTTTTAAAAGTTGCCAACTCTTTCGTCTTCAAAGTTTGTAAGGAGCTTGAGACTGAAGACGAAAACGTATCACCAGTATCAAAGCATAAAAAAGCATTCTAAACACTCTGAAATCATCAGATCACCTGAATTTATCCAGCAAGTTCAACAATCCCAGAAAGTCCACGAGGTCAACTGCAAAAAATCTCTATATATCAGAAGGAACAGTCAGTAATGTTGTCCACGAAGACATCAGATATAAGTCTTATATGATGAGGAAAAGTCAATTTATATCAGAAAAAGCAAAAGAAAATCACAACATCAGATCTAAAAGGTTTTTAAACAAACTGAAAAATCCAACAGAAGATTTTATTTGGTTTTTATCAAACGAGAAAAACTTCGACCAATATCAAAACGTTAACAGAAGAAATGACAAAATTTCCTGCAATTGTCATGGTATTAGGAGTTGTGAGTTATGAAGGAGATGTGATGCCTCCTTACTTCTTTCCATAAGGCCTTAGAGTTAACTCTGCCCCCTACATTGTGGTCCTGGAAATAATTGTTAAGCCCTGGATAGACAGTGTCTGTAATGGAAGGCCATATGTGCTTCAGGAAGACTCTGCACTATCACACATGCCTCTGGTAACACAGGAATGGATGGTTGAAAATTTCCATGATCACATAACCCCTAACATTTGGCCTCCTAATTCCCCAGATCTCAATCCATTCAACTATTACATGTGGAGCATTATTGAGAAAGAGGTCAATGAACACCCCCGTAACACCAAATATTCTTTGAAAGCTGCCATAGTCAGAGTAATGCCCAAAATGAACCAGGACCACTTGATTCGAGCATGGAGATGATTTAGATCTCATATAGAAGCAGTTGTTGAAGCTGAAAGTGGTTTTATTGCATAACATTATAGAAAAAAACGTTTATTTTTATCCTCATCGCATTTTTTGATAAAGTTATTATCTGTTATTTATATATCTGTTTTTTTTTATGTAAACATAAAATCTCTCCTGAAATATCTTACGCATCCTGTATATATTCTTTTATTCTTTTACTTGTTTGAGTAATTTGGCTGCGGCTATGCTGGAGCACTGCCTTTAGTTGAACAAATCGATCTCAGGACTTATTCTTTGTACGCCTAGTACTTATTATATCGGCCCCTATTGCGGAACCGCTAAGTTACAGGGACGTCAACACACCGATATCAGTTGTCAAGAGAAGGTGGAATGACAAACACAGACACACTAATATATACATATATACATACATATATACGACGGGCTTCTTTCAGTTTCCGCCTACCAAGTTCACTCACAAGGGTTTGGTTGGGCCAAGTCTATAGTAGAAGGCACTTACGCAAGGTGCCACGCTATGAGATTCAACCCGGAACCATGTGGTTGGGAAACAAGTTCCTTACTACACAGCCACGCCTGCGCCTATATATATATATATATATATATATATATATATATATATATATATATATATATATATGCACACACAAATATATATACATAGATACATACATACATATATATATATATATATATATATATATATATATATAGACACGCGTATGTGTTTCATATACATATATATATATACATACATACATACATACATACATATATACATACTAACAAATATGCGCTTACATACATGTCACTATATATATAATATTATATATACATATTTGTATACACACACACGCACGTGTGTGTGTGTGTGTCTGTGTGTGTGTGTCTGTCTGTGTCACTAAGATAACATCTTAGTTATATATAAAAACACAGCAATCAATAGAAGAAACTATCATCCTAGCATCCTATGGATCGATCGTGAAGTACTCACTTCCCGATGACCTCCTATGCAACCATGCTATTGATGGACCAGCATATTTTAGCAAAAATCTGAAACAGAAGTAATTTGAATAACAACAATAGAATTTGATATTAGCGACGCTGGCAGTATTAGTTCAAAACAGCATTTGGTAGAACTTATTTAACGTAAATATTCTGTAGAAAGTCACCCCACTGCGGTATTCGTCTTAAGAAAATATCTCTTATAAACGTATAGTGATGAAAAGCACATAAGTGTGTGATAAGCACACAGAAGGCGTACAGCGGCGGTGATAGAATTCTAAAATCGAAATTTCTGCATCTTTGCTCGTCATCAGTAGCACGTATCCACTAACAAGCGCATGTTTAAACGGAATTAGCTGCTATGGATATAGAAAAATAATGGTTGATATATCACTAGCGACACAAATAGCCGGAGAGCTGGGAAATCTTTCGCTATTAGAGACGAAAGCAATGGTAGTTCAGAGCAGCAATCTGTAAATTGTACTTAACGTAGATATACTGTGAGAAAGCCACTTAACCGCTGTATTCGTCTTCAGAAAGTAACGCGCTAACAGAAAAGGCGGCGTGCTGGCAGAAACGATAGCGCGCCGGGCGAAATGTTTAGCAGTATTTCGTCTGTCTTTATGTTCTGAGTTCAAATTCTGCCGAGGTGTACTTTGCCTTTCATCCTTTTGGGGTCGATAAATTAAGTACCAGTTACGCACTGGCGTCGATGTAATCGACTTAATCCCTTTGTGTGTCCTTGTTTGTCTCCTCTATGTTTAGCCCTTTGTGGGCAATAAACAAATAAGAAAGTATTGTGCATCGACTTATAGTGCTAAAAGGTACAAATGCTTTGTGGCTTTCTGCAGTACGTTACCGTATACAAAAGGCCATAATAAAATTGTCATGCTATGGTAAATTCCCAATATTATTGAAGTTGAGGCTAATATAAACGTAAAGTGTAGCCTCCCTTGCGCTTATAACTCTTAGGTCATATCTTGAGCGTTATACATTTGCTACTGAAGAGTAGGAAATAGCTGCGAAATATTTAATGAGCAAAGGAGATAATGAGGATTTAAAATCCCAAGATGCAACGGTCAATGGCGTTTATGTCACTTTTCTGCGAAAGGCGCTATATGTCTTATCAGAAGCTGCCATCTCATATTAATTTTAAATTTTGATGCAAGGACAGCAGTTTTGGGGTAAAGGGGTTTGTCGATATCGAACCCAATACTCCCGAAAGGATGAAAGGCCAAGCCAACCTCGGCGGAATTTGAACTCAGAACGCATAGACGGATAAACTGCTGCTAAGCTCACCGACTTGTACTGCCTCACATTCCAACATGCCATTATTATTAATACAATATACAATAAGGCAGCAAACTGACAGAATCGTTATCGCGCTGGACGAAATGCTTAGCAGTATTTCGCCCGTCGCTACGTTCTGAGTTCAAATTCCGCCGAGATCGACTTTGCCTTTCATCCTTTCGGGGTCGATAAATTAAGTACCAGTTGCGTACTGGGTAGATGTAATCAACTAGCCTCTCCCCCCAAAATTTCGGGCCTTGTGTTTAGAGTAGAAAGGATTAGTAATAATACAATATACAATAAGGCGGCGAACAAGCAGAATCGTTAGCACGCCGGATGAAATACTTAACTCTATTTCGTCCGTCTCCATGTTCTGAGTACAAATTCCGCTGAGGTCGACTTTGCTTTTTACCCCTTCGGGGTCGATAAAGTAAGGACCAGTGAGACACTGGGGTAGATGTAATCGAGTAATCCCTTCCTCTAAAATTTCATGTCTCGTGCCTTTATTACAAAGGTTTATTACAATATACAATAGAAGCTATATGAACTTTTACTGTGACATAAATACAAACAATAGCTCTGTCATTGAATATATACACACCAATAGAACGAATATTATTGAGACATTCTCATCAAAGTTTCTACCAACTGTAAACGGAACAGACTTGATGTAGTTACGATCTGTATTCCAGAAGATTTTGGGGTGGGAGAAAGTGTTATAACTGTCCCAGATTAAATTAATTTTAATATAATAGTAGTACACATCTAATAAACTGACTAACCTTTGTTTATTCTGTGTTGAAGGAAATGGCTGAAACCATACTTTAGGCACACTCCACTAAACATTGCTTGTCACAGCTCATTAGTTTGGTGTATTCAGCCGGGACGTGAAGATAATATGGAATCTCGTTATGCAATAAAGTTTAGAGTTAAACTGGGCAAAAACGCTACAGAAACTTATGAAATGCTCCAGACTATTTATAAATTAAAGTGCATGGACAAAGCATCTATTTTTCACTGGTACAAGAAGCTTGACAGAGAAAGTCCACTGAGAAGCTCAGGATGATCCCCTTTTTCAACAGCAAGGGCATCATCTTCTTCCACAGGAAGCTCTCTGATCAGACGATCAAGAAAGATTATTTTGAGGATGTTTTAAGGGAGTTCATGAAAAGATTTCGTCGCAAAAGGCTAGAGCACCCGCACCACGACAATGTATCAGTCCACAGTCCCAGAGACAGAGATGGGCGTCAAAACTGTCCTTCACCCTTTCTTACAGCCCAGACTTTGCTCTCTGTGATTTTGACTGTTCCCTAATTTGAAGAAGATGGAGTTGTGACAAGGTCCTCCACACCTTTACTCTGGAGGACTTCCACAGCGCTTTCAGGAAGTGGCTCGGTGAACGAACCCAAGTGCAATGAAGTCAAAGGATCCAACTTTGAAGGAGGTCAGATTTTGTACGTCTTTGAAATCAATAAATGCCTCTCCTAAAAATAGCTAAAACTTCTTGAATGTACCTTGTATTTGGAACCCATGAGTAGACAGAAATTTGTGAACCCACAGATCCGAACATCTAAAATGAGTGAGAGGAGGAAATATTTATGGACAAGTTAACTGCATCGGAACATGTAAAGCCTCTACTCGCATTATAAATTCGTTTGCACCAATAATCATTGGAACATGGAAAATCTAAGCTTTTCAGGGGCGAAATAAAAATCACACTCAGGTACTTTGTAAAAAAGAAGTCTAATGGAAGAAGTTGAAATAAGCAAACCTTCAATGAAGTTTGATATAAAATAATTGTCGTTTTTCTATCAAAATTCCAGTGATGGGATTCTGTTAGAAACCTGCTCCCTGCCAAGAAGAATTTTAACAAAGATATATAAATGCATACGAACACACACCCACGTACACACATTCATATATACATATATATATGTTTGTACATGTGTGTATATAGCACTGCATGAAAACGGTGAGCCAGCATGGTTGCAGTCTTTTTGTGTCTGTGTGTATGTATGTGTGTATATATATGTGTGTGTGTGTGTGGGCGGGCGTGCGTGTGTGTGTGTGTGTGCGTGTGTGTGTGTGTGTGCGTGTGTGTGTGTGTGTGTGTGTGTGTGTGAGTGTGTGTGTGTGTGTGTGTGTAAAATGATTTGTCACAAAAAAGAAGTGATTTCATTCACACTTTATAATAAACTTCGATCTGCTCGGCTCGAAGCCAGCAGATATGAGCACGAAAATCTCTGAATATTTCACGTGATTCCATTATTCCATTGTTAGTACTTCACATAACAATCTAAGATAATTACACGGTATTCAATGACTATATTCAACCCAAAACAAAAGGAAGAGAATTTATGAGAAACACTTTAGTAATTCGTTAGGAAGACAAAAACCTAGGAATGAACACAAAATATTAAGAAAACAAGACATTTATTGCTCATCATTAGGACGTATAATCATTGAAATAAGCAGGTTATTTCAGTGTTTTGAGGTGGATTCGGAGATAGTCTGTTGATATTGTATTAGAGTAGTGTGAAGGTGTTTGGCTTAGTGCTTCATTTGTGGGTTTCGTTCCCGGACTGGCAGGTGCGTTGTGTTCTTGATTATAAAACTTCGTTTCCTGTTAATCTGTGATCACTTCGACTTGACATCTGACGTATGGCACACCGTGCTCCTATAACAGCCAATGTCGATTTGACCGAGCACAAGCATTTGATCATTATAGGCGCGGGCGTGGCTGTGGTAAGAGGCTTGCTTCCCAGCCACATGGTTCCGTGTTCAGTCCCACTGCGTGGCATCTTGGGCAAGTGTCTTCTACTTTGACCTCGGGCCGACTAAACTGGAAGCCTGTCGTATATATATACATACATATATATATATATATATATATATATATATATATATATATATGTGTGTGTGTGTGTATGTGTGTGTGTGTGTGTGTGTGTGTGTGTATGTATATATATATATATATATATATATATATATATATATATATATATATATATATATATATATATATATATATAGAGAGAGAGAGAGAGAGAGAGAGAGAGAGAGAGAGAGAGAAGGGGAAAATGAAAAGAAACAAAGAAAATGCGCGAAAATGCGCACTAGGTATAAAAGTAATGGCTTTTTTTAAATATAAAAACAAAGATCTATACATACAAATAAATTATTTGAGGTGGAATTAAGAAGAATAAAAATCATTATTATGATTCAATATAGAAGGTCAGACCGATTTCGTCATCGCTGCTCACTGACTTTGAATGAGCACCGACTTCCAAACGGTTTCATTTCTCATTTTGTCTTTGATCAGTAAGTGTTATTTGCTTCTATCTAGAAATCAAAGGAAATGACTACTATCGCCTTAACACTTTAATTTTGTGACCTGGATATGGTCCACCCGGTTATGAGAGCTCACCTGACTAAAATTTGCATTACGTTTAGAATTCAAATTCCGCTGAGGTCGACTTTGTCTTTTATCAATTCGGAATGGATGAGATAAGTACCAGTTGAGTCCTGGAGTCGATCTGATCGTCGAGCTCCTTTCGAAATTTCAAACTCTGGTCCAATAAAAGAAAGGATTAATCTTCCCCTATATTTTGATCACTAGAATTTATTTTCCTATTGAGAAGCACTGTAAATAAAGCGGTGAAATGATAAAGTCTTTAAAGATCAGACGTTACTCTGTGACCAAGAAAGCTCCCTTTGCAGCCACGTGTTTTCAGGTTCACTCCCACTCCATAGCACCTTGGGAAAGTGTCTTCTGCTACTGTGCCAGGCTGGCTAATGCCACGGGAGTGGATTTGGTAAAAGGAAAGTATGCGAAATCTCACCGTGTATGTGTGTGTGTGTGTGTGTGTGTGTGTGTGTGTGTGTGTGTGTGTGTGTGTGTGTGTGTGTCTGTCTGTGTTTGTATTAATCCCGCCCACTGGTGTTGGTTTATGTACGTCCCTGTAACTTAGCGTTTGTGCAAAAGAGACCGATAGAAAAAGTTCAAGACAAACTAGTAAGTACTGGAGTCAATTTGTTCGACCAAATACTTCGAGGTGTTGCCCCAGCATGGCCGCAGTCAAATGACTGAAACAAGTAAAATGTAAAAGACAAGGTAGTGAAGTGGCTGAGTTGTGAGGGAGTTCGATAGATGCCCTCGCAATATTTGTCCCGACACTTTGTTTATGCTCGGAATTCAAATCTCGCCGAGATCAACTTTAAATTTTCTCCTTTCGGGATTCCAAAAATTGTGCCAATCTGTTGTAGTGGCAAACTGTTGTAGTGGTAGAGCTGTTAGAGTGATGGACGAGATGCTTTGCAGTATGTGTTCCAATTCTTTGCGCTCAGAAACCCTGCCAGCAAGTGATTTGTGTATCTAATTCACAGAATTAATAATAAAATGAGCCGGTTGTTTTTTTTATTGTTAAACGGCAGTATGAACTGATTGTTTGTTCAAAGTTCTAGAAAGCAATGATCTTAACTGTCATTAAAATAGATGGAGGTTATCCGTTTCACTGTTTTATAATCTCGCCTCTCATTTGCATTACATATAGCACTATTTCTGTATATCACACTATACTGTAACGTTCAATTTGTCCGTTTGATGATAGATAATAAGAAACGTTGTAGTCTTATGAATAGTCTGTCTACTTTAAAATTTTTGATAGGAGATTTATATCGACTATCATATTAGGAAGTAATTAACATGCTTGAATTTTAAGCTAATACGTATTGTTGCATTTTAGCTCTTACAACTAATTTGGCTCTTGCAGAACTCTTAATTCTATATTTCTTTTATATAACAGCCACTCTATGTGAATAGAATCAAATTGGTTGACGATATTGCATTAAGCCGCAACACACTGATGATATAGATATTATCTGTTTCGAGAATACGTAACGAACCAATTGTTGAGATAATGAGGTGCTCTTAGCTCTAGCTTCTAGTTTCTTAATTGCTTCAGAACACTCAGCTGCATAAAAAAAAAATATGAAGAAAAAGACACTACAGAGAACGTTGATATTATTTAAGTTCCTGACAAGAATGCTTCGTTTCCAACAAAATATTTTATCTATTTTGGTGACTGTGTATTAAGAAGCTTGCTTCCCAACAACCTGGTTCTAGATTCAGTCCCCCTGCGTGTCACCATGGGGTAGTGTATTCTACTATAGGCTCGGGCCGATCAAAGAATTGTGAGTGGATTTGGTAGACGGAAACTGAGAGAAGCCCGTCCTATATATGCATATATATGTGTATGTGCGGTTGTGTGTGTGTGTGTGTGTGTGTGTGTGTGTGTGTGTGTGTGTGTGTCTGTCTGTCTGTTTGTCTGTCTGTGTTCGTCCCCCACCACCGCTTGACAACCGGTGCCTGCAAAAGCGACTGATAGAGTAAGTACTGGGGTCGATTCATTCAACTAAAACAAATTGCTCAGCGCGGTGCTCCAGTATAGCCGCAGTCTAATGACTGAAACAAGTAAAAGATAAAAGATAAAATACACAGTAAACCGAATTAAAAATTAAACGCTAAATATGTTGCAATTTCCAAGAAGAGGAAACCCGAGTAGAGGTTGCAGTCAGTTGGGTTCCGCCACCAGCTTGCATTCTCTAAACACCTGACTAAGGAAACTTATTCCTCTTGAAGTATAGTTATTGTAGCAGAACGCCGATTCTGATTGGCTGGCTACTTCCTCTGTCTAGCCAACCAATGGCACTCGAAGACAGTCATGATTTTGGGGACGACCTCACGACAGAGGTAAAAGGCGCAGAGCGAAAATCAATTGGAGGATGACATCTCAAGGTAACCTGAAGACAGGAAACATTAATCTGAATCGGTGTGATGCATGAATAACATTCAATCGAACCTGGGGGAGGAAGCTCGCCGCCAAATGCGATGAGCAGCGCAGGAGGCTCTAAAGCTAAGTTAAAAAAAAACTGAAGGATTATAGTTAAATCCCTACTCTGTGTCTGTGTGTGTGAGTAAATCTTGCAAAGTTTCGTCAAACACTATTTCTCTGTCTTTTTCTCAGTGTATCGCATCTACAAAATAATGAACGAAGCTTTGTGAAGTTTTTACAGTTTCTTTCAGTTCTCTACTAAAAATAGCTTTACTATTTGTTATTACAAATGTTAAACCCCATAAAATATTATAATTCGTTGTTTGCAGGACCATTAAGTTGCGGGGACGTAAACAAACCAATACGTGTTATCAAGCGGTAGGGGATAGAAAAACAAGCACAAAGACATGCACATCTATATACACACACACACACACACATTAATATTAACATAGCTAAGTTTTCATTTTAAATACTATATATATATATATATATATATATATATATATATATATATATATATATATATATGTATATATAAAGAGAGAGAGAGAGAGAGAGAGAAAGAGAGGGAGGGAGGGAGAGAGACAGACAGACAGACTGGCATTGGTTAGACACGGCATTGGTCGGCTCGTGGATATAGCAGAAGACATATGCCCAACATGCTGCAAAGAGGGATTGAACTCGAAACTACGTGATGACAAAGCGTGCTTCTTTACCACACGGCTATGCCTTCGCTTAATTCCCGTGAATTGATTAAGAAATTACAAATGATTTGAATCGGAAATGTATCTCTCCGTGTATAACCATTAATAATACATAAATAGTTAATCATTCAACGCTCTTTTGTCATCCATTTTGTTGTCTGTGACAACTTTGTGAGTGCTTTGGCAACTTTAAAGCTATAATTACCCCTATCAACCAATGTCTTATTAATTTCATCTTCATTGAATTGGTGGTTTTCAAAACCATGATTTCAAGTGGAACGATGTGTGAGTATTGCATCCAGAGAAATTCCTAAGCTTCAATGAGTAACTTCGAATTTTTGAAGATAGTAAAATATATTGCTAAATTTTGGATCAGCGCATATAGCAGCTATAATTTCAGATGGAAAAGACAAGTTTGACTGAAATTTTAATTCTTCAGGGATACCTAAATAGCAGAATTACTTCTTCCACGCTCAACACAATCTTGTGCTAGCCATTTAATCGTTTAATAATAGTTATTTAGCAAAATGGTTGGAATTAGTTTTTCAGTTAAGTTTGTTTTCGTCAACAGATTGTAGCTATGAGATGAACACTAACACTTTTCGCAGTATCTTCTCGAATCAAAATCAATTCAGTAACATTATCCATAAGTTAGCGATGTTGTAATCCTATCTGTGCCAAAAGACATTTCCACTTGGCTGCCTTTTAGGATAACACTGCTGGCACAATTGTAATATCTCTTATGAACTTATAATTAATATTGGTTACGAATATTGGCCGCAGGCCAGTAATTTTAAGGAAGGAGATAAATCGATTACATCAACCCCAGTGTTCAACTAATACTTATTTTATCGACCCAGAAAGTCGACCCTGGTGGAATTTGAACTCAGAACGTCTTATGATTAATATAATAATTGCACAGAAGGCTGCGAGCTGGAAGAATCGTTAACACCACGGACAAAATGCTTAGCGGCATTTAATTCGTCTTGACGGTCTGAGTTCAAATTCCGCCTAGGTCGACTTTGCCTTTCATCCTCTCGGGAGTAGATAAAATAAGCACCAGTTGAGCACTGGGGTCGATGTAATTGATGAACCCTTCCCCCCGAAATTGCTGGGCATGTACCAAAATTCGAAACAAGTTTTAATTACACAGTTATAATCTTACAATTACGAAACAAGCATAAGAGTATTGCCTTTTGGCAATACACCCACGATTTCTCGAAGACCTGCAGCATTGTAAATATTTGTTCGGCTGTGCTGCATTCGGAGCGAAAACCACATTGTTCGTCAGCTAGCCTGAACTCGACAATAACATTAAATCTCTTTGCAAGACACCTAGCGTAGACATAATAAGCAGATTCCTCTATAATTAGAGCAATCCCTCTCGTCCAGATGAGCTTGGTTGGTCTTGCTTGGGGGTCCAGCCGGATCAATTGGAGACGGTTACTTATGACATGATCCGATGGGAGATGTGCTTGAGGATTCTGTCCCCACGATCTTCCCAGGGATACATAGGCTTAAATGAGATGAGATAATCCTGCAAATTAAGAGACATACTATCTAAACCCAGCCGATTTTTCAGAAGTGGAAGAGAAAGTGCGATAGAGAGACGGGGATAAAGAGAGGGGGCAAGGAGAAAGAAAGAAAGAAAGAAAGAAAGAAAGAAAGAAAGAAAGAAAGAAAGAAAGAAAGAAAGGAAGGAAGAAAGAAAGACAGAAAGAAAGAAGGAAAGAAGGAAAGAAGGAAAGAAACAAAGAAACAAAGAAACAAACAAAGAAAAGAAAAGAAAAGAAAAGAAAGAGTGAGAGAGAGAAGAAAGAAAGAAACAAAGAAGCGAAAAGAGAAAGAATGAAAGAAAGAAAGAAAGAAAGAAAGAAAAAAGAAAGAAAGGAAGAAAGAAAGAAGGAAAGAAGCGAAAAGAGAAAGAAAGAAAGAAAGAAAGAAAGAAAGAAAGAAAGAAAGAAAGAAAGAAACACGGAGAGAAAGAGAAAACACAAATGACCACAATACTGGTAATATATTTATTGAACAAGGAAGGGCAAAAGGCAAAGTTGACTACTGCCGGATTTGAAATAAGAAGGCGAAAATACCGGAGCGGATTACGCTCTATCCAAGGTGTGAACGACTTTATCAATTCGCCGCCTATTGTATGCCTTTGTGTACCTATAACTACGTATTGCCTTTGCGTGTGAGTGTGTGTTGTGTATGTGCGTGTATACGCGTGTGTATGTATGTGTATGAATGTGTGTATGTAGCTTAGTGGTTAGGAGATTTGGCTCACGATCGCAAGGTTGTGGGTTCGATTCCCAGCGGGGGATTGTGTCCTTGAGCAAGACACTTTATTTCACGTTAATCCAGTCCGCTCAACTAGCGATTACGAGTGAGTCGTATCTGTATTTCAAAAGGCCGGCTTTGACATCCTCTGTTTCATACTGAATCTCCCTAATAACTACGTTAAGGTTACCCGTGTCTGCGGAGTGTTCAGCGACTTTCACTTTCATTTCACAGGCAGGCTGCTCTGTTGACCGAATCAATTGGAACCCTCGTTGACGTAAACAACTGAGTGTCAGTGTGTATGTGTGCGTGGGTATTTCACGTGTCCTTGATTATATGAGAAGACTGTTATAGATATATGTACTCATGCATTTATGTAGTAAAAGTGTGGAAAGACATCACATAATCATTCACCAGAAGCAATAGCTAACACCTATTGCAAGAGGCGACCATCATTGCCACATCAGTTGAAGTAAACTAAAAGTCCCAAACAGAACTGAAAAGCTATGTCCGTGCTGCTCATGTTTTAGAAAACTATCAAGCGATGACACGACAGGAAATCGATTTGCGGCCGTAATGTATGCATGCATCTGTTTGTATGCATATATGTAAGTAACTATGGATATATGCATACATGTATGTAAGAATATATGCTTGCATATATATGTATGCATTTACATATATATACATGTATATATTAATATCAAAAGGGTAAAATTAATTAATTAAATTAATTAATCAATCAATTAATTAATGATTTTACCAAGTAGATCGGCACGTTAAAATAACCTTTATAGGTAAATTTATACAAATATTCTATAATTATAAACATAATTATAATTAGGGAGCAGCTAATTGCTTCACCATATATTTGTATAATTTTACCTACAAAGGTTATTTTAACGCACCGATTTACTTGGTAAAATTATTAATTAATTGATTGATTAATTAATTAATTTAATTAATTAATTTTACCCTTTTATTATTAATTTAAAATTATAATTTACTCCCTAATCGAATACTGCAGTTTTCTGCGGCACTGCACGTAATATGCACGTGGGTACAGGGGAAAAATATGTATTCACATTGGGCTGTGTAAATTTTGGAAGTGTTGGTTGGATACCTGTTGTACGTTGTCACTCGATCGTGTGCGTATTTAAACCCTAACACTTTCAAATTTTATAATGGAAATGCTACACTGATGACGGGAAGTAAGTAAATTAAATATTTTAATCTCGAAACGCGTCTGTGGCTAATCGAAGTCGTGTTGATTCATTATTTTTGTCTTTGCCTACATAAAAAAGGGCGTTACTGTCTGGGAGATTCTTACGGTAGTAGAAAAGGAAACTCCTATTTCTAAATTCGGTTTGTGGTGAAGCAATTAGCTGACCCCTAATTATAATTATGTTTATATAATACATATATATATATATATATATATTTATATATATATACATGTGTGTGTGTGTGTGTGTGTGTGTGTGTGTGTGTGTGTGTGTGTGTGTGTGTGTGTGTGTGTGTGTGTGTGTGTGTGACTTTTATTACCTTTATTCCTACCTCAGTTCATCTAAGTGTACATATATATATCGTTACTTTTCATAAAAAGC
>NC_142952.1:25503730-25511230 GCF_046866305.1 Octopus bimaculoides
ATCAATAATATTTGCAAAGGGAAATCATCGTTCCCATCTCCAGCCTGACGTGATACACACGGACCCGAGTTTCTGGGTATTGACCCGTCATCAGCGTGTGACAACCAGCAGTTGACGATGGGAAATAATTCTCAATGCAAATGTATATATATATATATATATATATACTTTTTCTAGTGACGAAAACTCAGTGATCTTGAAAAGGTGGAAACAAGCGATAATAAATCTCTGAGCGAGATATAAACAGTAACGGCACGACATCGTGAAGTATATTTGCCACCTAAATGTGGCTAACCCTTAAGGGTCGATGCTATTGTAGCTTGTAACCCCAGGAAGACATCTCCTTCAGCTGCCTATTGACACACTATCTGTGCTCTACCAGTATTTGCAAAGGGAAGTCATTCTTCCCATCTCCAACCTGACGTGATACACACGGACCCGAGTTTCTGGGTATTGACCCGTCATCAGCGTGTGACAATCACCGGTTGGCTATGGGAAATGGTTCTCAATGCAAATATATATAAATATATATATATATATATATATATATATATATATATATATATATATATATATATAGATATATATATATAGATATATACATACGTCAGATGTAAAATAATATGGTAAAAAGAAATGAAATGAGTATTAATTGTTTATTGTTATTGAACAAATGAAACATTAAATGTCCATTCTTATTGAACTAGTATACTTTCTTGCATTTATGCAATCTTCAGGTTCATCTGGTGGTGGTGATAGTTGTGTTCATTGGCTTCAACTAGGGCTGACTCGTTAAATTTTGTCCTTTATATACATTCCTGTAGTTAGAAGTAGTAGTTCCTTGGCTATTTTTAGAAATGATGCCATACCATTTTTCAGTGTTTATTTTTAGAAATGATGACAGCAGATATTAATAAATTATTTAATATTAGAAGAATTTGGTTAACAATATTCAACAATTAGACACCAGTAAATGTAAATAGAATACAGATCATACGAAAATCTTCTTGCATGACAGGTAAATCCAAATATAATTTGGCAGAATTTCGAGAAATTCAGAGTATTTGACAATACCCGTCACTACTTATAGTAAATTGTGTTCAGCGGGCTATGAAAATACCCACACAACAACCGAAGACAATACAAAGAAGAGAAAAACAAGAACAAATCATACCATTTATAGTGACGCACAATTCATGCCACCATATCATTTTCAAAATCGCTAAAGCAAACCTACCATTCATTGCTCAAAGTAAGGAATTATGAGACATCATTACAGACCAAACAATTACTCTCAGTAAAAGGCAGCCTAAAAGCATGAAAAAGTTATTATCAAAGGCAAGGTTTGACCTTAGCAACAAAGACCAACAATTCACTGTGTCTAAATGCAATGATAGCCAATGCGGTACATGCCAATTAATTCATACCGGCCCATATATGAACACAAAAAACGGGGAAAATATTCACAAACGCAAATATGAACTGCAAAAGCAGAAATTTAATCTACTGCATCAAATGCCCGAATTGTGAAGAACTGTATGCTGGCCAGACAGGCAATGCACTATCAGAACGCTCACATGTGCACCAACAGCAAATTAAAAATCCAGAAGTACACCAAATACCGCTGAGTAAAATGTGGCCGGAAAATATTTATAATATTTCCATTTCATAAACTATACAATCCGAATGTAATCAAGAGAAAACTGAGAGAAAAGGACTTTATTAATAAAATCAAAGCCAAGCTTAATAAACAATGATAAAAACTAATCTTATTTAAGGTTTAAAAGTCTTATCCCCATATCTAAAAATAAAAATCTCTAAAAAGTACTGTTGTTATCATTTCTAAAAATAAACACTTTCGGGTTCAGTCCCAATGACAGGTACCTTGGCAAAGTGTCTTCTGCTGTAGTTTCGGCCCGACCAAAGCCTTGTGAGTGGACGAGGTAGACGGAAACTGAAAGAAGCCTTTCGTATATGTGTGTGTGTGTGTGTGTGTGTGTGTGTGTGTGAGTGTGTGTGTGCGAGTGTGTGTGTGTGTGTGTGTGTGTGTGTGTGTGAGTGTCTGCGACTATGCTTGTCCTCTATCACCGCTTGACAACCGGTGTTGATGTGTTTGTCCCCTAACTTAGTGCTTTGACAAAAGAGACGGATAGAATAAGTACTAAACTTAAATAACATATGTGTTAGGGTGGATTTGTTCGAATAAAATCCTTCAATGTGGTGCCAAGACAAAAGATAATGTAGTAGTGATTTATATATATATATATATATATATATACATATATATATATATATATATATATATATATATATATATATATATATATATATATATATATATATATGCAGTAATGATGCGATAAAGTAGTTGTATGCTGTCAACTTAATGTGACAGTCCCATGAAGGGAATAATGCTACTGCTATCTAGCCCTGAGAAGCAGCACCGCTAAACCTGTATCCAGAGACTAGTTTCTGAGTCATTCCTCGGCACACACACACGCACACACTCGCGCAGACAAACAGACAGCCAGAGATAGAGGGAGAGAAGGAAAGAGAGAGAGGAGGAAAGATACATACATACATACATACATACATACATACATACATACATACATACATACATACGCGCATACAGAGAGAGTGAGAGAGAGAGAGAGAGAGAGAGAGAAAGAGAGAGAGAGAGAGAGAGAGAGAGAGAGAGAGAGAGAGAGAGAGAGAGAGAGAGAGATTCTCTCTTCCATCTTGTTTAACGTTTCAATTCTGAACATAAAATTGTTGCAACACAGCAAAAATTTCAGCAGCAACTTAACAGCTTAGAATCATGAAAATGAATCCATTGTCTTTGATTAGCCGCGCACCGGAATTTCTCGCTTAAATTTGAACATCGTTTTAAGGAACCAAGTCGCTGCTTTATTTAGCGACCGCAAGAAGAAAAAAAGTATAGAAAAAAGTAAAGAAAGAAAATAAGGAAGCAATCAGTGAGAATCGGTTTGTTGTGGAGTTCTGAAGTGTTTGTTCGTTCTAACTATATCTTCCTACTTGAGAAACAATTTCATAATTTCTTAAAGTACAGCCACTTTAAAAAAGAATTATTTATCCAGTAGTCCCCCCTTATCCGATTACGTCATACAAACTAAAAATAATGTCATCAGATGCTAAAGTAATGATTGAAAACAAAAAATAAGGAAACTGTAGGAAGAGGAAAGAGAAATATCGTCGTGATCTACGTCGTCAATTTAGAAATATCAGGCATGGCTGTGTGACTAAGAAGCTTGCTTTGCTATCACGTGGTTTTGGGATCGGTCACACTCCGCGGCATCTTGGGCAAGTGTTTCTACTATTATTAGTAACTACTGTCCGAGGTCGACTTTGCCTTTCATCATTTCAGGATCGATAAATTAAATACCAACTGAGCACTGGGATCGATGTAATCGACTAGTTCCCTACCCTTAAATTACAATGCCTTGCGCCTATAGCAGAAGGGATCATTAGTAACTACTGTTCGTATCTGACCAATGGTTTGCAAAAACACCATGAGTGAATTTGATTGACGGAGGAAGTGTGGAAGCCTCTCTCTCTCTCTCTCTCTCTCTCTCTCTCTCTCTCTCTCTCTCTCTCTCTCGCCATTAGTTTCCTCTCACTTCTGTACTGAGACTGCATGTTACGTGCTGCAGCATGACTTTGGTGATGTTGAGAAAATCTCATCTCACTTATCTTGAAACTCCATTTGATGTACTGCAGCATATCTTTGCTGATCTTGGGAAAATTTCATCTCCCTTCACTTTTGAGACTCCATTTAATGTGCTGCAGCACCTGTTTGTTGATCTTGGGAAAGTTTCATCTCACTTCTGGATTGAGATACTATCTGAGATGCTGTAGCATACCTTTGCTGATCTTGAGAAAGTCTCATCTCACTTCTGTCTTGAGACTCCATTTGACGTTCTACAGCAATCGTTTACTGATGTTGGGAAAGTCTAATCTTTCCTCTCTCTTGAGACTCCATTTCATGTGCTGCAGCATGTGTTTCGTGATCTTGAGAAAGTCCCATCGCCCTTCTCGCTTGAGACCCTCACGTTCGGTTTTCTACAATCCTCCTTCCTTTATACTTGTTTCTGGAGGGATTACGTCTTTCCTTTAGTGGCATATTTTTTCCAATATTGTAAGCAAAATATTATGAGCATAGAAAAAATTATACATTAATCTCTATTTTTGTAAACAGTTGCATGTATGTAGTATGTCTGTATTTTTGTATGCAATATAAATTAACCAAATGTAAGCAAATTAACCAAATAGAATCAAATATATGAAATGCTAATCTTCTTTCGAAATAATATGATCTTAGTGTTATCACGTTAGAATTAAAAATGAAAGAATAAAATTTACACAGTATTATATCACATTACAATATAGATCTCCTTCTTTCCTTTTCGACACGTAATACCGAATCAGTGCCAATGTTATATTGTTTTAATCCAAATGAAGTAAAAAAAAATCATGTTGCAACTCACAGGGTCTGATGCTATTATCATGTAAAAATTTGATTTGATTTGGTCGAGCCATTTGAGAATGCACAGTGAACAGACAGACAGAGAAAGAATTATATATATATATATATATACATATATAATTCTTTCTCTCTCTCTTTCTCTCTCTCTCTCTTTCTCTCTCTCTCTCTCTCTCTCTCTCTCTCTCTCTCTCTCTATATATATATATATATATATATATATATATATATATATATATATATAGGTGCAGGAGTGGGTGTGTGATAAGTAGTTTGTGTTCCGGGTTCAGTCCCACTGCGTGGCACCTTGGGCAAGTGTCTTCCACTATAGCCTCGGGCCGGCCAAAGCCTTGTGACTGGATTTGGAAGATGGAAACTGAAAGAAACCCGCCGTATATATATATGTGTGTGTGTGTGTGTGTGTGTGTGTTTGTGTGTGTGTTCGTGTGTGTGTGTGTGTGTGTGTGTGTGTGTGTGTGTTTTTGCGTGTGTGTTTGTGTGTAAGGTTATCTTTTTATATGTGTTTGTTGCCACATCACTTGACAACCATGATGGTTTGTTTACGACCCTGTAACTTAGTGGTTTGTGAAGGCAGACCGATAGAATAAGTACCAGACTTAAATTGGAAAATAGGTACTAGGGTCGTTTATTCGACTGAAACCTTTCGAGGCTGTGCCCAACATGGCCGCTGTTTAATTACAGAAGCAACGAAAGGAGATAAGATAATCTACCAACCTGACCTAATAAATCTTCCATGCAAAAATCGCTTGAACATAACGCTTCTAAACTAACAAGTAGACGGAGTAAAATCATGGTAAATTGAGAATAACAATTTCGAACGGAAGGCACTTCTGCTTTTACGTATCGTTCCTAGTTATCCTTCAAATCTTGATTCCTTCCTACGTACGTAACTCTCTTAAGTTATTTTTATTCCAATTTCAATTATACTAAGCTTATGGATTAGAGATTCATTTCCATTTATCTTCGAACAACTATTTGTCAGTTGATTACATATGTTTTCGATAAATAATAAATGATAGTCAAAAATTACCGAAAAAAATACTTTGTATGCAATAAAAATATACTAAAAATCTTTGGGAGAATGTTAATGCAAATGCCTCAATGCGGTTTGAGAGAACACCATGTTCCAATATATTTAAGAAAGACCTTAAGGTAGAAGACGGAACAGCCTCACTCAGAAATAGCTTTTTACAAATGATTGCCCAACTATCCATGCAGCTGATATCAGGTTTTATTGCATTCTGATAACCAGACACTAAATTGGGAAGAACTTAACTGTAACTAAATAAAGAATCGGGTTACCAAATGTAATGTAGAAAAGAATGCTGTATATGTGGTCGTTGTTGAAGAATCAAATAAACTAGCACTCAGCTCGTTACGACGGCGAGGGCTTCGGTTGAATCGACCAACGGAACAGCCTGCTCGTGAAATTAACGTGCTGTATCCTTCGTGTAGTTGTCAGCGAGATGCACCGTGACACAGAATGGGACAAGGCTGGCCCTTTCAAATACAGGTACAACTTATTTTTACCAGCTGAGTGGACAGGAGCAACGTGAAATACAATGTCTTGCTCAACGAACACAACTCGCTGCCGGGAATCAAACTCATGACCATGCGATCATGAACCGAATACTCTAACCACTAAGCCACGCGCTTACACTGAAGGATGAAATATTATGATGACTAAAATGGTATGATGACTAAAATGCTATGATGACTAAAATGCTATGATGACTAAAATGGTATGACGACTAAAATGCTAAGATGACTAAAATGGTATGACGACTAAAATGCTATGATGACTAAAATGCTATGATGACTAAAATGCTAAGATGACTAAAATGGTATGACGACTAAAATGCTATGATGACTAAAATGCTATGATGACTAAAATGCTATGATGACTAAAATGCTATGATGACTAATGCTAAGATGACTAAAATGGTATGATGACTAAAATGGTATTATGACTAAAATGCTATGATGACTAAAATGGTATGATGACTAAAATGGCATGATGGCTAAAATGCTATGATGATTAAATGCTATGATGACTAAAATACTATGATGACTAAAATGCTATGATGACTAAAATGCTATGATGACTAAAATGCTATGATGATTAAATGCTATAATGACTAAAATGGTATATTCTAAAATCTCTATAAATACTTGTCCTCGTTACCTGACTACCAGAAAGCTGTTAAAATGAGTTAGGGAAGAAGATCAGTATCAATAAATACAACGATGAACACACTTGATAATTATAAATGTATATCTCTGTTGTCTTTCTGAATGTACCTGCACGTGAGAAAGAGATATAAATGAACTGTGTGTCTGCAACAAATATGCTTACTGCTGTCTCCTATAGTATTTATGGAAGAGAAAAGTGGCAGGACAGCTAATATGAATGCAATATGTGTGTGAGTGTAGGGGCTGTTTATGTATATATGTATAAGTGAGTGAGAGAGAGAGAGAGAGAGATGGAGAGTGGAGAGTGGAGAGGAGATTGTGTTTTAACGGCATGCAAGTGAATCAGAGACTTCTATCGTTATAGGATTTTTCTGGTGAAAGATTTGTCGAAGCTTATTTATAACGAAAATTATGAATATTCAGAAATGTTGTCTGCCTTTTGTCGTGAAAATAGAACTAGGATTGTGAAATTAGCCGCCACAAATTAAAATCATCTGAAATAAATGTCGGGAAGCAGACTTAACAGCTAAAGGGATTTGGTATTTGCAATAAAACTATTACTCTTTATAATTTTGGCACAAGGCCAGAAATTTTTATGTGGAGGGTGCAAATCGATTATATCGATCTCAGTTCTCAACTGGTACTTTTTTATCGATACCGAAATTATGAAAGTCAAAGTCGACGTAATAAGTCGGAAGAGATTTGCAATTAAACATTGCTTCCCAATTTTGACACAAGGCCAGCAATTTTAGGGGAGAGGGTAAGTCGATTACATCGACCTC
>NC_142952.1:25516230-25528730 GCF_046866305.1 Octopus bimaculoides
CAACTTAGTACACGAATAGGTTGTGATTAATTTTATGTGTGTATGTATGATATACGTAGGCACGAAAGTGTGTATCTTTATTCCTGCTTATTTGCATAGATCTATACTTTTACTTACACAAGTACATATATATACACCCATCGATGGATATACAAATACTCCCGTATATACTACAGTTTGAGTGTTATATAAACCTATGCTGATATACATACATACATACATACATATATATATATATATATATATATATATATATATATATATATATATATATATATATATATATATATATAGAGAGAGAGAGAGAGAGAGAGAGAGAGAGAGAGAGAGAGAGAGAGAGAGAGAGAGAAACTAATAGACATATATATGTGTGTGTGTGTACGTATGTATATATACACACACACATTCAGTCATACATATATACAAAAATATATGTGCGTGTATGTATGTATGTATGTATGTATGTATGTATGTGAATGTCTGTGCGTTTATCTTAGTCCATATATAAAGCAATTAATTTCGAGAACCGTAGCAAAAATATAAAGCAATAACAATAATAATAATAATAATAATAATAATAATAATAATAATAATAATAATAATAATAATGAGGATGAAGAGGGTATGGTGAGGACGAAGAGGATAAGGATGGCATAAAGAAGAAGAAGAAGAAGAAGAAGAAGAAGAAGAAGAAGAAGAAGAAGAAGAAGAAGAAGAAGAAGAAGAAGAAGAAGAAGAAGCAGAAGAAGAAGAAGAAGAAGAAAAGAAGAAGAAGAAGAAGAAGAAGAAGAAGAAGAAGAAGAAGAACAAGAAGAAGAAGAAGAAGAAGAAGAAGAAGAATATTGTGATAATGATGATGATGTTAAATAGAAAAATACGAAGAAAAAATGGTATTCCCATGTCAAAATCTATCAAAACTCTAAGGATTTCCTATAATAAGATACAAGTACGGAAACGATTGAAAAATTTTGTTTTGGAAATTATAGCCTCAAGTTTAATAGTTATTTAGGAAGCTATTAGATTTCTTCTATTCTATTAATAGATATACGTGCATATGTGTATGTATGTGTGTGTGTGTGCGTGTGTATGTATCCTATGTACGTATGTATGTATGCATAAACTCAGCCAAGTATAATTATTCTGTCTGTGCACGGAACAAAAACACCATAAAAAATAGATAAGTATATCTAGACACACGCTGAATCCTGAATTCACACTCACAGACAGATCTAATAGATATATATGCGGGGACAACTGGAAGCATTTGACTACATAAACACCCACACACACATACGTGTGTGTGTGTGTGTGTGTGTATATATATATATATATATATATACACACACATATATGCATGTATATATAATATATATATATATGAAATACACATATGTACATATATACATGTGCATAAAATATATATATATATATATATATATATATATATATATATATATTACAAATAAAAGGGTAAAAGATTATTAATTTATTAATAAATTAATAATTAATAATTTTTACCAAGCCCTTCGGTATGTAAACACCTGTTGGAGTTTTAGCACTTTAGCTGCTATTTCTGAACTTCGGTATGTGGTGAAGTAACTATTGCTGATCCCTTAATTATGTTTATATAATATATATATATATATATATATATTAGAAGTATTGGGGGCAGGTGATGTTCAGATTTAATACATATGAAAGAAAAAGGCGTTTACAATGCTAGATGGTTGTATATTTTCTTATATACAACCATCCAGCATTCTGAACGCCTTTTTCTTTCATATATATATATATATATATATATATATACCAAGTGTCCTCAACTATTGCTTCAGGCTGACCAAAATCTTGTGAGTGGATTTCAGAAACTGAAAGAAACCCGTCATATGTGTATTCACAAATATCCCGTAACCGTACGGTCTGCTGACCCCGTCGTCTGTTAGAAGATGGTATGCATTTTCTATCCTGCATTCAATATATATTGGGTTCAGATTGCATCGATGACCAACTAGTGGAGGCCCCTCCTGAGGTTAAAACGATAGTAACGTCGATTTCTATGGAACAGCCATATTGAGGTCGCGATAAACATGATTTCTCTGTATAGTTACTGGTTTCATCTCTTATAGACATTTTCTAACTAGCGACTTCGCTTGCTATCTATATGCATGTATATATATATATATATATATATATGTATATATATGCATATATATATGAAGAGAGAGAGATGCCATCAAATGCCAGGAGGTATATATATATATATATATATATATATATATATATATATGCTTGTGTGTGTGTGTGTGTGTGTGTGTGTGTGTGTGTGTGTGTGTGTTCTTGTGTTTGCATTTGTCGCCGTCACCACTGCCGCTTGACACCTGCTGGTGGTTTGTTTACATCCCAATAACTTAGCAGAAAAAAAAAGACGATCGATAGAATAACTACCAGGCTTTAAACAATAAATTCTAGGGTCGTTTTATTCGACTAAACCCTTCAAAGTGGTGCCCCAGCATGGCCGCAGTCCAGTGACTGACAGAAACAAAGGATAAAAGACACATATACACACATATCATCGCACATACAACACAAGCTGAGAAACAGGCTGTCAGCTCCTACTACGTCATCGTATGCTGTCAGTAAACCTAACATCAAGAAGAACGATTAGAATATTTTACGAGTTGACAGAGCGAAGACTGCAAACAGCTGAAGTGTAATCAGAATAGACCATTTATCTTTTACCCATTTCAGTCATGAGACTGGGGCCATGCTGTGGCACCACCTTGAAGAACTTTTGGTCGATTGAATCGGCCTCAATATTTCTTTCTGTTTTTTTTCTTTGTTTTTCATGTCTGTTACTTATTCTATCGATCACTTTTGCCGAGGTCATGAGGATGTAAACGAACCTAGACTGGCTGTCAAGCGGTGGTAGGCAACAAACGCAAACACAAACACACACACACACATATATATATATATATACATGTATATATATATATATATATATATATATATATATATATATAGGGAGGGAGAGAGAGAGAGAGAGAGACGACAGACTTCCTGCAGTTTTCATCTACGAAATCCATTCACAAGAGACTTGATTAAGGTGCCACTCAGTGGGGCTGAGCCTGGGTCCATGTGGTTTAGAAGCAAGCTTCTTACTACACAGGCACGCCTAGCGAAACGAGAAGATGCTAACAGCATTTGACAAAATTAGGGACGAATATTTATAACAGTGTCAGAAACCCCTTATTCTGTTAAATCAATGCCGGTTTATTGTCCTCTCAACAAGTGTGAAGCAGCACCTCGGAGATGTTGAAGAATTAAAGGAGGGTAAATCAATAAAAAACGCTAACGCGGATTCGGAAGTTGAGAGAAAAGTATTATTGATCTTCGGAGAAAGAATCAGTTATGTGATTTTGCTTATCTCATGTAAACAGACATATAACTTCGTCAACAAAGAGTGAAAAATAAAATAGAAACAATGCTTAGAGATGGTGAAAAGAAAATACTTATATACTGATTAATTATTCTTCAAGGGAAACTAAAAATGTCAATGCAAAACTCCGTCATCTGAAGATATTAGATGAAACAATAATTATTATCAACAAATTTAATCGAAACCAATCAATAGTTTTCAGAGATATGATGTAACAATCAATAAATGTCACAGAGGAACGTTTTCGGGCACATACAGAAACACTATGGAGAAAAATACGGAAAGTAGCAAAAGAATCTAATCAGACTGCAAAGCAGATAAGATGAAATCCGAAGCAAATGTCTCTATGTTGAACAAAAATATATTCCATCAATGGCGAGACATTTGAGATTGTGTTCAAAGATTTTAAGATAAGAAAATGCCAGGGACAAAAATTTGATCTCATGTGTAAGGCGGTTAGGGTGTTGCACTGGCGAACGCAGGACAGTAATATCGTTTCCCAGACCGTGTGGTGCGTTGTGCCTTTGAGCAAAAAACTACATTTCTTGTCACTCTGCGGTTGCTTCCACATCTGACGCGCGGCACACTTGTGCACCTTTACGGGCAGTATCGATTTGAAGGAAGGAGGGAGTGAAAGTATAGTACAAACATTCGATCACTATAAATAAACAAATCATCTGTGCGGTTGTTCGGCAACAAATCAACAGTCGTTTAAGAACGTGAAAGTCCATGGTATATATATATATATATATATATATATATATATATATATATATATATATATATATATATAGAGAGAGAGAGAGAGAGAGAGAGAGAGAGACTAGAGACAGGTATTCTCTGTATAGAATACACTCCATAGTGCTCAAGAGAATTGAACTTAAGCAGGTAGACGACCATTTTAAGCAAGTCGGTCATTAATGTATATCGATTTGACTAAATTGCTCGTTCTTACATTTACTCCTATTTATATGTATATATCGCCCTTGCCAGAGCACGTTCCGTGGGTATTGCATTTGCTCTCTCCCTCTCACCCGCCCCACTGTCTCCCGTTTCCCCTCACCTACCACCTCACCACTCTACCCCTGCAACGCACCATTCTCCGAGCCTTCCGGCGACACCAGTCCGTCCCCTCCACTTCGCACATCTTACCTAACTGACCCCTCCCCTCCTTCAAACGAGCCCACAACCTACGAAACCTCTTGGTTCACAGCTTCTTCCCCAACCCAACCCAACCTCCCAACCCGACTCGTTCCCCTGCTCCTGTCCACGTTGCCGCACTTGCCATTACCTCTCCAACACCATCCTCGTCACCGGCACCCATCATCGACCTTATCATATCACCGACTCCTTCACCTGCACTTTTACCAATGTCAACTACTGCATCTCCTGCTCTCTCTGCCCTTCTGTATACATCGGGCAAACGGGACGCCGATTGGCTGACTGGATCGCGGAACACCTCCGAGACATCCGACTCGGTAATGACACCCCGGTTTCGCGCCATTTCTGCTCTACCAGTCACTCTTTGCAACACCTGCCTGTGTTCGGATTGTCCTTGCACATGGGCTTTCTTCTGTGTGTATGTGTAGACTCAAGGGCCGGGAATTTCGTGATAAGTTTCATGTACACAACTCTCAGCCAACCTAATAACTTCAGTCTATAATAGATATTCATAGTTTTATTATATTTTTCCCATTTGTATTACTAAGCCAATATGTATGTGCATGTGTGTATTTGTGTATGTGTAGGGGTGTGTGTTGTGTGCGTGGGGGGGGGGTGAATTTGAGTGCGTTTGTAAGTAATCTTGCAAATCCAGACAGCTAGAAGAGACTCAAAGATGAATGAAAATGTGTGCCAAGCAAAATGAAAACAGTAAGAAGAAACCGTGAAAATAAATAAATAATAAATAGTTAAACAGAAAAAAAAACAGAAGAAGCACAGAAAAGCGAGGCGTTTCTGCCTTCGCTGTCTCCAGGAAATGAAAGCTCATATTTATGGTTAGTAAATCCTTGAAGAACATGCTGCATCGCCAATCTTGATAACCGTGCGAAAGATCTATTCCAAAAACGACGTCTTTCTAAAATTGATAATTGTTGCTTTGGAACAAATAACACCATGACATTTCTGGGTAGATTCCACAAGGAAGTAAAGGTTATTCCATACGACCTCTTTGTAATAGAATATAGTTTAAAGGATTATAACCAGTTTGTAGTGAATATAATCTTTGTTAAAATCGTTCAGAATCTGATACGCTTTAAACATTGCTAAATCCGGTTGAGATAATACAGGATTAAAGTTTGGTAGTTTATATATTGATTCTTCCAGATATTTTTCCATCCTTGACTAACTAGCAAATACCAAATCCGATTTTCCTATAAATCCTTCGTTTTTATGATAGATAACGGGTGGAAAGAGGTTTGGGTTTCTACAGCCTTGATGTGTGTGTGTGTGTGTGTGTGTGTGTGTGTGTGTGTGTGTGTGTCTACGTATTTGTGTATTAAAGTTAAAAACGATTTAACATGAAACTGAAGAATTCACTCAATACTTCATACGTATGTGTATACATACATACACAAACACAAACACACATACACGCACATATATATACAGAGAAAGAGAGAGAGATGTGTGTATATACAAGTTTGTATGTATGTGTGTTTGTGTGTACGTGTGTGCGAGTGTGTGTGTGTGCGTTTGTGTGTGCGTAATGAAATGATTTGATGGTCACAATGTACGAAATAAAATCGTGCCACCAGTATTCATGTAAAAAAAAGATCACAAAGTGCAGCCCTCGTCTCGGTGTAGTGGTTTGCATGCCTCAATGATCCTGAGAGACATATTAGCGATGCGCAATCTTCACACTTTCGAGAGGTCAAAGGAGAGAGGCCAGACTAATATGGACCACCTACGTCGCGATAACATCCCTACATCGAAAACGAGCAGAGTTATCGGTGATAATTCAAAACTAGAACCTGCAAGAAGAAGGCTTTCCCTCAAGTAAACATATGACCTGAGTGGAAACTGGTGGCTGGAGACTGAGCTGGAGCTTAAAGCGAAGAGATTCAGCAAGAAAGCAGAAACAACGGCTCAAGGTCGAGAACAGAAGGGAAAATTTGTTGATGGCCTATGCTCTATTTGGAGTGGAGGTGTTAAAGTAAATATCAACATATATTCAATATACTTCATTGAATACTAGCGCTCGTGTTTCTAGCAGCCACAGCAATAAATTGAGTGGTGCGACACTGTCATAAGCTTATAGACAAAGAGTAAAAAAAGAAAAGAAGAAAACCTCTGCAGAAATCATAATTTGCATGATTATGATCAGTGAAACACCTGAATGCAATGGAATATTCCAAAATTACTGAGAAGTCTGATAAGGTCGTATATTCATGGAACAAATTATTTTATGGAAAAAATTCTTAGGAAAAATAATACTGGTTTGAAATTTTGGCACGGAGTTAGCAATTTTGGGGTGGAAATAAGCCAGTTATATCGATCCCTGTGCTGAGTTGGTAATTATTTAATTGACCCCGCGAATGACAAAAGACAAAGTCCATTTCGGTGGAATTTAAGCAATTTGTTCGGCGTGCTAACCATTCTGCCAGCAAGCCGCCCTAAGAGAAATTAATACCAGTTTCAAATTTTAGCACGAAGCCAGCAAATTCAAGGGAGAGGTAAGTCGATTACATTGACCCCAGTGCTCAACTAGTACTTATTTTATTAACCAGCAAAAGGATGAAATGCGAAGTCGATGTTGCAGAAATTTGAACTCGGAAAGTAAAGACAGACGAAATGCCGCTAAATATTATGCCGAGTGTTCAAATGATTCTGCCTCCTCGCCTTTCAGAGAGAGTAATAATAATAATAATAAATAAAAAAATAAAGGCACCAAACCAAAACGAGCAATAAAGTAATAATTATAAAATTTCTTTTATTTATAATTTATAATTTATAATATGTAAGAAACTCTGTTTTTTTTGTTTTTGTTTTTGTTAAATATTTTCGCTGAAGAGTTTTAACAAAAGCCTTTGAAAACTTAAATAAGATATGATGAATGCACTTTAAGTGTATAGGGCTTTTAATTGAGATGGTTCACTTAAAAGATATTCTTTGTGATATTTGCGATGTGTTTATATTACTATTATCATTAGTTACTGATGAACCCCAACATCTGGTAAACGCAAACACAAGACCGCTCTGTCTGGGAAATCTGCACTAACAGAGGTGCTATCCCCTACGATCAAAACAAGATCGCAAGGGCACAAAGAAGACGTGATCTGCTCTTGTCCGGAGTCACTTCTTTGCCTTCAGTTCCAGCAGTCCATTAATACCCGACATGCGGCAGGACCTTCTGAGTACGCATCGGACTCATCGGCCACAGCCGGACACACCGTCATCCGTCTTCTTCTCCCATGCAATGTCCTTGGTCATCGTCGACAACGACGGACGAGCAAATTACCATTACTTCCATTCCTGTAAGTTGATTTTAAAACTATTTTTAAATATTAATTTCGATCCTAAGCGTGCTTATCAAACTTATCGATATTTTTGGCGTCTCTCAGTTTCTTGCTTTGCAGGGAAAAAGATATCTTTTCGTTCTATTTACTCAATATACATTTTTATCATTACTTACATACACACATATGCACAAGCTCAAACACAGAAACACACAATCACACAAAAACACACACACACACACAAAAATACAAACACGTCCAAACACATAAACTATAGACCGATTCCAGATGACGTCTTTCTCTTGTATTGTACATTTGTTTTCCTTCTGTCCTTTATTTGTTTTTTTTTTTTACTTATTTCTCACTCTTCCTCCTCTCTTTTCACTCTACACCATTTTCTGAAGAAATATTATGTCTACAAAGCCATAATAATTAACGCTTTCCATTTCTCTGGTTGACATACTAATAATTCTCATCATAAGCTTATCCTGCCTTGTTGATTTCGAGACGTGCAGAGATTATTTTTCACACACACACACACACACACACACACACACACGTATATATATATATATATATATATATATATATATATATATATATATATAAAATACATAGTTTTAGGGAAAATAACCAAGTTTCAAGAACTCATCGATGAAAATCCACTATCACATATAGAAAAATTAATAATTAAAAGAACAATAAATGAGTATAATATAAAACAAAGTAAATATCATAAGATAAAGATAATAAAATGACTACACGTGTTATACTCATTTATTGTGATTTTAATTATTAATTTTTCTATATGTGATAGTGGATTTTCATTGATGAGTTCTTGGAACTTGGTTATTTTCCCTAAAACTATATATTTTATATATATTTTATCTATAAAGCTCAATTTAATTTTACTTTTTTATAAATTGATTTTAATTGAGTTTTTACATGTAATTTTGGATCTTGTCCCTAATATTATTATTATTATTATTATTATTATTATTATTATATATATATATATATATATATATATATATATATATATATATATATATATATACATCCTTTTCTACTCTAGGCACAAGGCCCGAAATTTTGGTGGAGGTGGCCAGTCGATTAGATCGACTCCAGTACTCAACTGGTACTTAATTTATCGACTCCGAAAGGATGAAATGCAAAGTCAACCTCAGCGGAATTTGAACTCAGACGAAATACCACTAGGCATTTCACCCGGCGAAATATATATAAATATATATATATATATTGTTTTTCTATTTCGTATGCAAGATACTTGATGTGAATTCGTATGTCGAAACACATTTGTTGTATCTAGGGAGGGTCGGTCGTTATGTCAATAATGATAAAGACACGCCCCGTGCGTGTGTTTATTATTATTGGCGTAATGATAAGCATATACAAAAGACAGATAACCGATAAGCAAAAGTAGGCGGAAGGAAAATATATTTACATGGAAACTAGCGTATTTAGATAAATGACATCATTAGGCTTTATCTTGAAAACTGTTCCGGTTAATCGGTTACTGGTGTCATAACCATGTATATTATGCAATGAGTGTCAATAATATTCTAAGTGTATGGATTAGCTCGGATTTTGAGTGGCCCGTGATCCGATGTTATGTTTTCCTCATCAGAAGACCAAAGTAAATAGCTTAATAGAGAACAGTATTTATAAATATATACATATACTCGTTGTGAAGGTGCGTGGATCAGTATTTAGAGCGTCGGGGTCATAATTATGAGGTAGTGAGTTCGATTCTAGGATCGGGCTGTGTGCTGTGTTCTTGAGGAAGATATTTTATTTCACATTGCTCCAGTTCACTCAGCTGTAGAAATGAGTTGCGACGTCCCTGGTGCTAAGCTGTATCGGCCCCTTTGCCTTTCCCTTGGACAAGATCGGTGACATGGAGAGGGGAAGCTGGTTAGTGCAACCCTATGGTCATTCATGACTGAAGGGGGCCTTTACGCTTTAGCCTATGTACATGTAATGGCATTGAGCGGGGAGGCTGATATGCATGGGCGACTGCTGGTCTTCCATAAGCCTGGACTTGTGCCTTTGAGGTAACTTTCCCATAGTCATTCAAAATCGAAAGGTGCCTTTATATACCTGATATGTAAAGAAAAATAAGGAAAATAAGGCAGGGTTAAAGGGAGGAAAATAAGGGGGGGGGGATGAGAAGAGCGGGATGTATGGAGTGGCTGGGGAGGGGTTAGTAATTAAAATACGTCAATTAACGGTGACAAGAAAATGAAATATAAAGACTATGAAAATAAGTCAGAGAACATGCCCGAGGAAGCTAGATCAAACAGTGCATAAAATTGGTCGTTGCATCAATGTAAATTCTGGTGGAGTGCGTCCGAGTGGTGCTGACTATATATTTATAAACAACGTTACAACCCTCAAAGAGCACTTAATAGTCACTTTGAATTGCACGTCTTTTTATCATGGGTTATAGTAGGGCATCATTAGTCGCTTTGAGGTCAATAAACTTCGCATGATTGTTAGTCCTATGAATGGAATTATTAATTAGACCATCATTGAGATAGTTCGAATAGTTAAAATAATACATATATGTGCTCGCATTTTTGACTGATCAAATAAAAACTTCTCTAGAGCGTTTCC
Source organism: Octopus bimaculoides (assembly GCF_046866305.1). Classification (NCBI taxonomy): domain Eukaryota; kingdom Metazoa; phylum Mollusca; class Cephalopoda; order Octopoda; family Octopodidae; genus Octopus; species Octopus bimaculoides. The sequence goes on from NC_142952.1 coordinate 25,526,764, forward strand.
AATGACCAGTTCAAATACATACGCCAGGGCAGAAAGGCCACAATCATATGTGCGAACTTGGGGATTAGTTTTATGAACTTGTTGAGCTGTAGGAATAATGTTTGTTTGTGGTGAGTACAGCATTGTTATTTTTGCTATTAGTTCCTGTGAAACTGGTAAGATCAAACGGTCATAAAGTAAAAGTTTTTCAAATGTCTACAAAAACTATAGAAGTCTTTCTTTCTGTCTTTTTATCTTTCTTTTTCTTTTCGCATGTTGTAAAATTGAAACTTAAAAACTGATGATGTCATCCCATCAACGTGTGGACGCTGGTTGCTCTCGTTCATACTTTAAATTTAAATTTCTATAATTTTGAATATTTATCACTTCTTATTTTGAACTTGACAACGACAGACTTACTGTCGAAATACTGTTCAACCAATAAAATATCTATTGCAATCGAATTGCACAGTTCGTCTTGACTAATAATAATAATAATAATAATAATAATAATAATAATAATAATAATAATAATAATGATAATAATAATAATGATAATAATAATAAGGAGAACAGGTACATGCTGAATAATAACATGTATGTGCTACACCGGTTCTCCATTGAAAATCAAATCTAATCTAATAACATCGGTGGGATAGGATAAAGGAAACTTGAAGGAAGCGGCCTTTTAAGGAAAATTATCACAAAAGCGGAATTTTACTGCCATATAAAACACAGTTTCTCCTATGCACGATCTCTCAATGAAACATGTGCGAAACAAACACGCGAAATCAACATCGGAAAGTTTACAAATCATAAAATATAAGTGGAACAAATAGTAACTACGTAAATAGATTAATTACACATACACTCGACTGTCTACACAATCATATACACATTTTAATACCCATAGGACTACACATACATCCCAAGGTTTACACAACTGCGTGAAACAGGACACACTTACACGCATATGCAAACACGTGTCACAAAGGAAGCAAAAAACAAAATTTTTATTATTCGAACTAACACTGACAGAGTGAACAATTCATAAGTTTAAAAACACCAAAAGTCTATGCCCGGAGATAACTCTACCATTCCCGGAGATAACTCTACCATGCCCGGAGATAAATCTACCAGAAAGAAAAATACAGACGAATACAGATTTGTTAGTTTTAAGAAGCTACGTTACGAGCGTCACCCGGATCACCAAGGGCTGCGTACTCAAGGGAGGAACCAGATTGGGTATGAAAAATCAGCTACTGGTTCAAATTTTCTCCAAATACAGTAACTGGAAGTACCCCGCAACCGGAATATTCCAACAGACAGCCATCCATGCTCGTCATCAAACAACTAAACCAGAAAGAATGAAAAATGGTCTAGGGGAGATAATGAAGAAGTTCTTACGGCCTTCTACCATGCCAGATATTTCCCCACAAATAAATCTAATACTGTACAAGCCTACTTAAACTGGAGACAGAATCACCTTGAAGTAAGACCCTACATAGGCAGTAACAAACTTGCTGGCATCAAAAGAAACATTATGAAAAAGAAATTACTAACTGAATTAGAGATTGACCAAATTAAACAATTAGTAATGGATAAAAGGAACGAAGTTACAGCTAAAGAAGATACTACAGAGGAAATAATTATAAACCAGCCCAGGTCTGGTGAACATGCAGTATTGATTGAAAGAGTTAATGTAATTGATAAGCAAAGTGAAGTACTTTCTGGATCAACCATAAACACTAAGGTAGCTGAAATTCAAATTGATGAAGAAAATCACACATAAATTGACCCAACTGAATTACATGATCTAAGAAATCAAATCATGATTGGATGGCTGAAAATTAAAGAAACGAGTGGGAATGAACGTGACACTCACCCAAAAATTCGCAATTCTAATCAAAACTTGAAAGTAATTAGTAAAATCCGCCTTGCACTAAAGGATATAATTTCAGCTGATGATGTGGATATTACAGATCTCA
>NC_142952.1:25533730-25553730 GCF_046866305.1 Octopus bimaculoides
TTAACTGTTCAGATCTAAAAGTCAAGAAAAACGAGAAGCTTTGTCGACGTCATTGCTGTTACACGAGATGAGATGAGATGTGATCCACCCACGAGGAATTATCCGAAAATAAACGTATGTAACCAAGTAGAAGAAATCAAATCTAGAACGGGCTGTAAGTAGCAAGGAAGCATCTTACAGTTTTGTGTCAGATAAACTACTCGGAGTTAAATTGCAATATATTTATATACATGCAGACATTGATGTACACATGTGATAAAACTGCTAAGCATGATAAGGTAGCTTTATTCATTATATAAGTTAAAAACACATATATTGAAAGAAATATAGGAAGCATTACGAACTATCTAAGCGCAGTCAACTGAAAATGAATAAACCATAATATTCTCATCATATTATTTAGAGATTTCGGTGCAAAATGATAATTTAAAGTTAAATCAAACGACCCAGACATCGGCATTAAGGATTAAAGTAAGACAATATACAGGAGCAGGCATGGGTCTGTGGTTTAAGAAGCACGCCTTGCAACTGCCTGGTTTCGGGTTCAGTTCCACTACGCGACACATTGGGGGAAACAAACCAAAAAAAAAAAACCACTCCTCCCTTTTGGGTGGGGAACGATATAATGGAATCCAATGCATCCCACGGTGCAGAAGAAACCTCATCAGGTTATAAAATATTATATATGTACTTTTCGCTACTGCCTGTGGCAAGACGTTGTTGGTATGATGCGTGTGTTTATAGTAGTTCACAGATCGATTAATGAGGCAGGATGTTTCGTATATATTCGGGGAGTGGCAGGTAAAGAATGCAAAGAATCAAATACAAAGAATAAATGGGTCGGTCAATGTGGTTTTTGAATGAAAAACGCTTTAAGACTGTAGAGTTTTTATTGGTTGATCATGACTAACGGTAATAATCCCAAAACTATTTATCTATGTTACATAAGACTATATATAGTCGATATTTCATCTTCGTATATCAATTCCAGTTTGTTTCTTATTTCTTATTTGCATTTGTTAAATTTAAAAACCCTGATACTTACCGTTATGCTATAGCAAAGGGAAGAAGCATCTTTATTGCTTCATTTTTAACAATTGATATTTCTTTCTCAATTCTTAAACAAACTGCACAAATTCCATCAGTTTATAGAATTTATAATTGCCACATCATTTCCAAATTCATAAACTGTCCTTGAAAGTTATAAATATTGACAAAACTCTCATATAAAGCGTTAACGTTAAAACGAAATGGAATTCTCACCCAATTGTATCCCTCTGTATTTTCTGTATCTAATGTGGTGTTTGTATTCTGTGATAAATTCTCTAGATGCTTCAAGACAATATTCTTTCCGTCATTAATACAGTTAACGTAATCTTCTTTCAGAAGATTGAATGCAAAAAACGATGCAGTTTCTGCTTGCTCTACTTTGCCTTTCTACAATTTCAGCTTTTATTTTCTCCATTCAGCCAATAATTATTCGATTGCTGCCTTGTTGTGATATATTTAGGTCATTGAATTCGGAAGAAAAAAACACTATAAGATATGATAAGCCCATTGAAGCATTCACTTGGAATAAATAAAAAAATATATTGAAACTAAAAGACGATTTTTCTTCCTTCCGTTTATTTCAAGATAAAAATATGTGCCTACTTCACTTCGTAGTGTCATATATTCCTCAAGAAATTTTCCGCAAGATAACCATTGACACCAGAGTAATATAGTGAAGATTTATATTCAGAACTCTTTGAAGAACAATAATCACGGAAGGATTTGTTAAAAAGAGGTTCTGATATCATGCAATTATTTGAACAATATAATACGTTATTAAGACTAATTCCAGTGATATACGATTTTCTCTATATAAAAAGAAATGGAAAGCATATATATGGAAAGCATTAACCTCTTTAATTATAACTCGGGAGAGTCACTATGCTAGTAATTGACACACGTACTGGTTCTATTTCACTTCTTTTTATTATCATTAGTCAATTTGTTAAATATTTACTCAATGAACTAATCATCAGTCAACCCATCAATTGGTTACGTTTCTGAAAGATTTCTTGTCAACGTCAATCAAGATGATGTCGCGAATCAAGCAATTGATTAGTAAACTAGGTAAGCGATTGACTTGTTAACTAGTAATAATAAAGAAGTGCAATAGAAGTAGTGTGTGTGTTTATTGGTGGCATAATGGCCCTCCCCGGATAAAACAGAAGCTGTTTCAACGCACGGGTTCACATCAAGAATTTTACGCAAAATCTTGACGAAGTCGAAGCACTACTAGTGCACTACAATATGAACACTGAAAAGTTATTACTGTTTAATCGTTCTGTATATATATATATATATATATATATATATATATATATATATATATATATATATATATATATATATATATATATATATTAGTGTAATTTTTTTATTATAAAAAAATAAAAAGAAGGTAAAAAAAAAACACTATTATAATGAAAATTGTGACTACTTAAACAAAAACCTAAATAGGACAAGAAATGTCAAAAGGGTAGAAATTGAGAAACGGTAATATTCATAACAATTCTGTAAAACATACAGCCCATGTATAAAGGTAATTAACCTCCAAAGAAATTACTCAAAAAAGAAATACTATGAAAATAGTATAGTATAGTTCATAATACTATTTGCAGACAAATTAGAACCAATACAGTGAAATTATTTTACAAAGCTGTCTGTAAACATTTTTCAGAGGAAAAGAAATATCACAAAATAATAAACTCACACAAATTAGGGGTTGCTTTCTGTGTTTCAAAATACATTGCACAAATTATATCTGCACAAAATTCTTAAAAAATTAAATGATTTCTATAATAAGAGTAAGGAAAATAGAAATTGTTTAATTAATGACCAAAATGACAAGGTTCATAGCGATAGTATAAAACAGATAACACGCGAAAGAAAGGAAGTAACCCTTAGAGAAAAATAAACGTAATAATAATGAGAAAAATGATTATAGAAACAATAATGAAAATGATTTAGATATAGTAGCAACAACGAACATAAAATGAGTGGCAATTAAGATAGATAAGAAAAGGAAAGAAGAAGAAAATGATTCATTAGTTAAAACTCATAACACAAGAAATAAACGTAACGGAATTAACCCTCAAAAGGGAAAAAATAGGCTCAGCATTATTAATAAGGAAACAGCAAACGATCCTGGAAATAAAACCTGTGACTGTGCCAATAAAAATTATATAAGTCTATGAGACCAAAAGTACGATTTCTAGTGTTTAATGCAGAAAACAAATTGAATAAAATGTCTCCTTTCGTGATCGTTTTGCTGGGCAATCACTTATATAACATCTGCGTCTATTTTCACACAAACCGACTGATATAGTTGACCACTAAATCCGCCTCCGTTTGCTTTTACGATGGAAATTACTTCCTCTTCAAAATCTCGCGAAGTATCACTGATAAAGCTGCGGGCTGTATCATTTAACGAAAGAGCCCCCGCTATAACTTTTTATTATTATTATTATCATCTCTTAGTAGCATCTTGAAATATGAATCATATCTACAGATGCTGGTTTTGAAAGGTTCTCACCAATTCTATTTTGCAATACGCCAAGGAATAGTATATGATATAGTGTAGGCTCTTTTCTTGTCTCTTCGTTTGAACAGAGAAAATATAGTTCTATTATTTTATATTATTATATTAATACAATAGAAAATATAGTTCTGTTGCATTATAAATATATTAGAAAAATATAGATCTATTGTATTATAAAAGAGAAAATATATTTCTGTTGTGTGACAAACCATATTAGAAAATATATCCTATTCTGTTATGAAATATATTGTATTATAAAACGTAGGAAATATAGTATTATTGTAACAAACAAGTGAAACTGCGCATTCATTGCCTTTTATTAGCTTGTTCTTTTGACAAAATATGATTTTCTTTTCAACAAAATCTTTATGTTCGTCTCCAAATGCCTTTCAAGTTATTGTTCTTTAACACGTCTTCAAATATCTATTAAAATTGTTGTTATTAAATTAAGACATTGAGCTGGCCGAATCGTTAGCACACCGGGCAAAATGTTTACCGGCATTACGTACGTCTTTACGTTCTGGGCTCAAATTCCGCCAAGATCGATTTTAGCATTTCATCCTTTTGTGGGGTCGGTAGAATAAGTACCAGTTGAGCACAGAATTTAATTGAACTAACTTAACCCCGCCCCTGAAATTGCTGGCCTTTCTCCAAACTTTGAAACCAAATTTATTTCTATTAATAACGATACATCAGTGAACAATTCACAATACTTCACATACCGCGGTTTACTCCTTTTAATGTGTAATAGTGGTTTCACATTTTGGTACACAGCCAACAATTTATGGGTGAGTGTATATGTTAATTGCATCAACTCCAGTGCTCAACTGGTACTTATTTTATCGACCACATAAAATGATGAAAGCAGAGTCGACCTCAGAATAGATAGAGTATAGAGACGACAAAATGCTGCTAAGTATTTGACCCGGCGCAGTAACGATTTGGCCAGCTTGCCGCCCTGCTATTTGATGTGTAATACTAATATATACTAAATCCAAACTCAAAGCATTATTTTTCTGTTATAGTCAGTTCTTTTTTATCATGAGTGATAACAATTAACAGTTGTAAATAATTATAGATCGATTACTTAATATAAACATCATAGAAACAATATATAAGTTAGATATGGGTAGCGCAGAATAAGTAATTTCTGACCTCTTGTATTTTTCGTTTTACTTGCTTCAGACGACTACATTGCAAGCATTGTGTCATCATTCATTTCAAACAGCTTGCATCATCTTTGAGAGATAAAATTGATTAGCATAGTTGTTGTAGTTGTTGAGGTTGAGACATTTTGAAACATAGTCATGTGACAGGTATTTTTTCCAAGAAATTTTTCGTAAAAGTTGTTGCTGGTAAAATATCTGGATAATTTTTGGTGTTTAACAATAAAAGTTTTTTTCTCTGTTGGATTCCAAGTCAATTTTTTTCCTACACTAATATCTAATTTGATAATATTAAATTTTCAAAAAATATCTGAAGTGGGAAAAATGCGTAATGACAAATTTTAATAAATTCTTTTCTCTAACTGTATGGTACGTAAACATATCATGAAGAGGGGCACTCCAGCAGATCATGAAAAAGCTATAGAGAAGATTATATGTTGAGTTTTTAGATTTAGTCTAGTTTCGTTAATTTCATATCGAGTGCCATTTTTCCATGATAATCTTTCATTTGACATAGCTATTTAAAATTTTTGTAGCATTTCTGACCTTCATGATGGTTAAAGATGGATATTAATGTGTATAAGTCTTTTCTCAAATGTAGTTCTGGGGAATTGAACGGGAAAATTTACCTTCTCTTCTCTTAGTCATTTTACCCCGGCTAAATTTGTCTTTTATGCGCACAAAGAGAACGGAGTTAATTTCCGGAAATAATGTTCTAAATGTGTTAGAGTGTTTTTGCTGCATTTAGAGAAGGTCATTTGGTTAACTGATATAGTTTTTGTAAGGTACACTTTTACTCTTTTACTTGTTTCAGTCATTTGATTGTGGCCATGCTGGAGCACCGCGTTTTTAGTCGAGCAAATTGACCCCAGGACTTATTCTTTGGAAGCCTAGTACTTAATCTATCGGTGCCTTTTGCCGAACCGCTAAGTTACGGTGACGTGAACACACCAGCATCGGTTGTCAAGCGATGTTGGGGGACAAACACAGACACACAAACATGCACACACACGCACACCTACATACACACATGTACATATACATATATACGATGGGCTTCCTTTCAGTTTCCGTCTACCAAATCCACTTACAAGGCTTTGGTAGGCCCGAGGCTATAGTAGAAGACATTTGACCAAGGTGCCACGCAGTGGAAACGAACTCAGAACTATGTGGTTAGTAGGCAAGCTACTTGCCACACAGCCTCTCCTACGCCTAAAGGCGAACATTTATAAAAAAATATTATCACCCTTTTATCATCTTCCAAGCATTCTCTATTTGAAGCAATGCATCGGTCCAGACGCGTTTGCCGCTGTTGGAAGCAAAGCTAGAACTCTTGCGAAGTGATGACTTTTAATGTCTCCGTCGTTTTTCTGCAACTTTTATTCACAATTTCTCGCTCAAAATTCGATGGCAGGAGCTCCAGGATGCACCAGTCATATCAACAAGTTTGTCAGTTGTTCGGTGACGGTCCTCCAATATCAGTTCATGAATTTTCGTGATGTTTTCATTCGTTCGGGCGGTCGACGGTCGTCGTGAACGAGGTTGGAGCTCAAGCGACAAGTGACAATCCCTAAAGCGGGAAAATCACACGTAAACGTGTGTTTTGCTCATGGCAGTTGTCTTGTAAGCGGTTTGCAGTAAGACAACTGTTTCGGGCGGTGTTTTCCCCCAGCAGAAAACAGAATTTCACGGAAGCACGCTGTTCCTTCGTTTCAGGCATTGCAAAAATCGACGAAGAGGGGAGAAGTACTGCAAAACGAAGACGCTACACTTGGTAGTATGATACCATGAAATAATGTCTGAGGGACTTCTAGTGGTGGAAGCCTGAACTACGACGGGCTTGTCCGATAGTCGAGAGATTACTGTATATATACATATACTAACGCATACATACATACATACATACATACATACATACATACATACATGCATGCATGCATACACGCGCATATACAATTATATGCGTGTGTATGCAAAAGAGTGCTGGAGACTTTGTGATTGAATAAACTTTTTCAAAGCCTTTCGAAGAGTTACTTTAGCATGGCCGCGCATGAAAGACTGGGTCCATTAAGAAATAAGCGAATAAAAGAACACATCTAAATTCGTTGGTTTCTTTCCATTAAAATGAATTCAATCCTCCGCAGAAAGCCGCTTAACTACATGTTTAATTTTCACTGATTCTGCTCACTCGGACTTAACGACTCGTCTTTTATATACACGAGCACAGCATCTGATTTGACTTTCGTTTCATTTAACATTAAGCCAACTTATAATCACTAGACTGATATTAGACTGAAAATCCATGTTTAATGTGCGTGTTTAATGGGTGCGTGTGTGTATGTGTGAGTGTGTGCATGTGTGTGCGTGTATTGTGTTATTTCTTTACTACCCACAGGGGGCTACACACAGATGGGACAAACAAGGTCAGACAAATGGATTAAGTCGACTATATCGACCCCAGTGCGTAACTGGTACTTATTTAATCGACCCCAAAATGATGAAAGGCAAAGTCGACCTCGGCGGAATTTGAACTCAGAACGTAGCGGCAGACGAAATACCGCTAAGCATTTCGCCCGGCGTGCTAACGATTCTGCCAGCTCGCCGTGTGTGTATTGGTGTATTGTGTGTGTGTGTGTGTGTGTGTGTGTGTGTGTGTGTGTGTGTGTGTGTGTGTGTGTGTACAGATACATAGCGCGTTGTTCAGTGGTTAGAGCATCGGGCTCACAATCAGGAAGTAGTGAGTTTGATTCCTGGACCGGGCTGTGTGTTGCGTTCTCGAGCAAGACACTTTATTTCACGTGGCGGCTACAGTTCACTCAGCTGTAGGAATAAGCTGCAATGTCACTGGTCCCAAGCTGTATCGGTCTATTCCTTCCCTTTGGATAACATTGGTGGCGTGGAGAGAGGAGAATGGTATGCATGGGCAACTGCTGGTCTTCTACAAACAACCTTGCCCGGACTTGTACCTTGTGGGAGAAATTTTCTAGCTGCAATCCCATGCTCATTCATGGCCGAAGGGGGTCCTTATCCTTTTTTTAAATTTATACTTCGTAATATTTTAGTAAGTACAATTTTACGCACACATACATGCGCGAGCGCATACACAAACAAACATATATATACATTATTGACGTCACAAAAACAAACATATGCATTACTGACGTCACACAAATAAACATGTAGACATTGTTGACGTCATAGGAACTTCATATACTTTCAAGAGGACATGAACTACTGCATCTTTGGAATATCTCGAAGAACACACAAAAGCTGTAAACAATGGAACCGAGATATTGGGTTGAAAAACCCTTTTGGATACTCGTTTTCTATCAAAAGGGTGTTTCGATATGCTGTTATTTATAATTTTATTTCTGTGCTTCGAGATATGCCTATAAAGAATATAGAAAGGCTAAAGACCCCCTTCGGTCATGAAGGGCCACGGGATTGCACCAAGAAAGTTCCCCTCCAAGCCGATACAGCTTGGTGCCAGTAACATTGTAACGCATTTCTACAGATGCGTGAACTGGAATAGCGTGAAATGAAGTGTCTTGCTCAAGAACATAACACAACACACAGCTCGGTCTGAGTATCGAACTCGCTACCTCACGGCTGTGAGCTTGTCGCACTGACCACTGAGTCATGCGCTTCACTAAAGGATATATATATATATATATATATATATATATATATATATATATATATATATATATATATATATATATATATATATATATATATATATATATATATATATATATATATATATATATATATATATATATATATATATATATATATATATATATATATATATATATATACATATATATATGTATGCATATACATATATATATGTATATATATATATATATATATATATATATATATATATATATATATATATATATATATATATATATATATGGATGTTTGTATATGTAGAGATCTTTTATTGCATGTTTTAGTCATTACACTGCGGCCATGGTGGGTCACCACCTTGAAGAAATTTTAGTCGAATGAATTGATCCCAGTAATTATAACTTTTCTTTAAAGCCTGGTAATTTTTCAATTGGGCTCTTTTGCCGAATCACTAAATTACTGGGACGTACACACACCAACACAGGTTGACAAACGATGATGGGAGACAAACACACATACACACGCTCACACACGCATACACACGCGCACATATAGATGTGTGTTTGTGCGTGTGTGTGTGTGATGGGCTTCTTTCAGTTCCCGTCTACCAAATCCACTCACAAGGCATTGATTGGCCCGCGACTTTAGTAGAAGACATATGCCAAGGGTGCCACGCAGTGCGACTGAACCTGGATCCATGTGGTTGGGAACCAAGCTTCTTAACACACAGCCACACCCGTTAAGTCGCATATATATATAAATACATATATATATATATATATATATATATATATATATATATATATATATATATATAGATAGATAGATAGATAGATAGATAGATAGATAGATAGATAGATAGATAGATAGATAGATAGGTGTTGTCTTTAATCAGTGCTTGTAAGATGCGAGAACTTTCCACATTTTGAACAAGTATCAAAGAGTTTAAAATTATATTATCACCACATAAACCGACCATAACGTGACTGGCTGTTATCTAGCTATATGGTTTGTTGCTACCCCCAATTTACAAATAACACATCTTACACATCCTACACCTTATTCTCGCAATGAATATTCAATTGGCAGGCGCCGAATGTATCCATTGATTTTGGAGATTGGCTTCCATAAATAACTGAACGAAAATCATGTCCATAAGTAATATATCTATGATTAGTAATCAAACGTGTTCATTCCATCTGGGAACTTCTATGATGTAATTTCCATTTTCATTTTCAGAAATATTCTGTGATGCGAAATGATTATTATAGACAATATTTCAGAATCTATCAATTCCTGCTACTAATTTTTGAAATACTTGTATGATTTCAACACAAACAACTCTACAAATTTACAACCATCGCTATTAACATTATCAGACAACGAGAAAACATGACGGAAGGGGTGAGCCACTCGATGGACGCCCGATATGCTAGAAATGGTAGTCGTCTTCCTCAAATCACTTGCTGCAGTCTTTCGGGATTTTATTTCTTTTAAGCGTGCACAGACTAATGAATCACTACATCGTTACTCGGCATGCTAGAAATAAGAACCCTCTCCCTGAAATCACATCCTACTGGATTTTAAGTGGTACGTTATCTATTGGTTACTGAACCACTACAAGGTCGCTGGGCATGTTAGAAATATGAGCCGTCTCCCTCACTACACCTTAGAATCGTTAAGTGGTATATTACACTTTGTCTAATGAACACTACATGGTCACTCAACATGTCAGAAATATAAGTCATATCTTTAAAATCCCTCAAAGCATTCCTTTTTCTTTATCCTCAACATTGACTTATATACTACCACATGGACGGCCGACATGTTAGAAATAAAATTCGTCTCCCTCAAATGACATCATGAAGTCTTTTATTCAAGCTCACATTGGCTAATATAGTCCTATGAAAGTGATGGCGATCTTATGACACACGTACTAGCGCTGTCACACAATGGCTTACTATCTTTTGTGGGGGGTTTTTAGGCTATTTCCAGTGCTAGATAAAGTTGGGTAAAAGCAAGGACAAACATTGAAGGTTACTCCGATCTAGTCTGACTTTTCCAAGAGAATGTCCTTTGGCTCTTACTTCCGTTTCTTATCCTCATTGGTATCGGTTCAGTTGCATTATTCGCAATTTTAAGCATACTGATAGTTCAAATTCTACAACTGGCGACAATGTCATATGCTTTTTGTAATCGATCAATCGCATCGCTAAGCCACTTTATTTTTTTCATGCAGTTTCATGTAAGCATCTTATCAGAGCTTGCCTTGCGAAACGTTCCCTTCATCAGCCATCAACTACAGATCGCAACGATTTTGACACGTGATACGACTGCTACTTCCGGCTATACTTAGTGGCATTGCCCTTTCTGGGAAATGTCTGGATTATTGTGGCCCATAAAGTAGCATTTTGTTATTTGATTCTTTTAACTTTGCAGTAATAATACCAAACAAAGTGTAGCTGTAACAGATCGCAGAATCACTTCGTCCAGCTGCTTTGATTCACTCAAGGAATACCAAATTCTCCACATACTTTAATCTCACATTGTAGCACCATTTTTACCCGTGTTATCACCCAAGCAACGATTGCACCACACAGAGTGCAGATGCAATGAATCCATTCGCGCGGCAACTATTTTGTTGTTATTACGCTTTGAGGATGTCTTCTCTGCTCTTTCCTTTAGCCTTTCTTTCGAATCTGCCACATCTATAATGAAGAATTTTACAATTATTTTTTCATTAAGCTGGACATCGACATCTGTTCGGTGGTCACAGTAAATGGCCACCTATCGGAATCGTTTAGCATCGCTCGTTCGGTCCGTCAAGGATGCCCACTTTCACCTCTTCTGTACGTACTGGTTCTCGAGCCACTGCTGCGGAAGCTGGATGTTTCGAGGGGCATCCCACGTGATCTAGGATGCGGTGGGTTCGTGTCGACTCACTTAGACGACATCACCGTAATAGTGTCGGACATCTCGGAAATCGAGGTGGTCGGCGCTGCTCTAAAGGAGTACGAAGCGGTGACAGGGGCAAAAAGCAGCTCAGCACCTGGGGATGCAGGTCAATGCCAACTGACAGCGTTGTAAGATGCTGGGCGGAAGGCCCGGAAAAACTACTCGGAATCTGGTTTGGTCCAGACCCCCAAGTGCGGAGGTGACGAGCTGGGTAGCCAATCTCACCCAGAAGTGGGCAGAGAGGAAGCTGTCACTGAAGGGTCGAGCGGAGGTGGCGTACATCGCTTCCGTCATCTACCACCGCCTGACCGTCGTTTCTTGCTGCTATTTCGTGCCTGATGAAGATGGCGCTTGCTCTTCCACTTTCTATGGAAGGGACGTGTTCTGCTCATCAGACGATCCATCTGCTGTCAACAGCCGCTGAGTGGCTAATGATGCGCAGACATACGCTGAGGCTGCCACATCGTCAGCGTTTCCTTAACGGTGAGCAGGTGTCGTCGTCGTTCGTCAAACGAGACTTTCTGCAGCTCGTCTCATTGATGGAGCAACAGTCCTGGGTCAGGCGTAGACCAAGAAAGGGCGCTTGGCCCCCTGGATTATGGGCAAGTGCTCACGGTCTTCTGCCAGTCGGGCAACGCGGTCGGTGGAAGTTCCACCATGGAGTTCTTTAGAGGATTAGTGGAGGGGAAGAGCGACGACGTACTCGGGGAAAATTTGGGTGTCGAGAAGGAACAACTAACTTGTCATTTCCGGAGGACTTTCGGGCCGCGGTCTGTGGGCAACTTCCAGAAATCCCTGGCCTAGTACTGCTACTGAGGAGAGCTCAACCGATTCGAGACAAGCTCAACAGACAGGGAAGTGCTGTCAGACGGACTTGTCCGAGGTGTGCGCAGTGCGATGAAACCATCCTTCATGCACTCGTCTAGCGTCTTGTGCATTACTGACCTGTGTCTTAAATGTATGTGTTGTATTACAAGAAGATCTTTCGTTACTGCCCCTGCCACTCACCCTCCCCAAGCTCTCAGTCATACTGTAACATCTCTTATCCTACACTCGCCTTAGGATACTCGGTGTGTTTCGGCGAGTGATTGTAACCAACATGCAGATTACAAGTAAATGACAACAACAACAACAACAACAACAACAACAACAACAATAATAATAATAATAATAATAATAATAAAAATAGTCCTTTCTACTATAGGCACAAGGCCTGGAATTTTGTGGGAGAGGGTAAGTCAATTACATTGACCCCAGTAATTAACTGGTACTTAATTTATCGATTCTGAAAGGATGAAAGGAGTAGTCGACCTCGGCGAAATTTGAACTCAGAACGTAGCGACGGGAGAAATACCGCTAAGCACTTCGGCCAGCGCGCTAACGATTCTGTCAGCTCACCGCCTTAAACAAGAAGAAGAAGAAGAAGAAGAAGAAGAAGAAGAAGAAGAAGAAGAAGAAGAAGAAGAAGAAGAAGAAGAAGAAAAACAAGAACAACAACAACAAGAACGAGAAGAAGAAGAAGAAGAAGAAGAAGAAGAAGAAGAAGAAGAGGAAGAAGAAGAAGAAGAAGAAGAAGAACAACAACAACAACAACAACGAGAAGAAGAAGAAGAAGAAGAAGAAGAAGAAGAAGAAAAAGAAGAAGAAGAAGAAGAAGAAGAAGAAGAAGAAGAAGAAGAACGAGAAGAAGAAGAAGAAGAAGAAGAAGAAGAAGAAGAAGAAGAAGAAGAAGAAGAAGAAGAAGAAGAACGAGAAGAAGAAGAAGAAGAAGAAGAAATCACTTCAAATCTTTGCACAAATTCAGCAATGTCAAGGGAAGGGGTAAGTTGATTACATCGCCCCAGTACTCAACATCAACCCCTAAGGGATGACAAGCAAAGTTGATCAGGGCAGTATTCGAACTCAGAACGTTGAGCCGAACGAAATGCCGCTTTATTTTAACAACAATAATAATTTCACTTGGTCGATTCACGTCACCCGAATAGCAGTTATATATATGGTTCTTTCTACATGTCTGTTGAAATTAAGCTCAAAATTGTATTATGTATGTAGAAAGTGTATGTATGGTGGGAGAGGAAGAGGCAGAAAGTGGTAGAATGTTTACTTGTTAAGAACTGATAGCAGACAAAAACACACTGAGGAATTAGTAACATCGAATGATTCAAATCGGCTATTTTGGATTTGTAATTGGGAATTGGAATTTATTTCATTTATTCTCACCCTTTCTCAGTCTTTCTTTGTCTGTCTCTCCCTCTCTCTCTCTCTCTCTCACGCATATACACACACATTCTTTCTCTCCCTCTGTCTTTCTTTCTCTCCATCATTGTGTTTCTCTCTCTCCGGTTCTCTCTCTGCCCCTCTCTCTCTCTTCCCTTTCTTACATTTTATTCTCTAGCAATTATTTGCTTCCGTTTCATTCTGTATTGCAATCTGTATGCCTAGGAATATGTTTGTATGTATATATGTGTACACACACGCAAATATATGCATATACAGATATATATATACATACATACATGCATATATATATATATATATATACATTATATATATATATATATATATATATATATATATATATGATATATACATATATATGTATATTCACACACAGAGATACACGTATATATATGTATATATCATTTAATAGACAAAATACATGTTGTTTTTTTTATGTGTTACTAATCGTTACTTGTGCCAAGGACATACGAAACAAATTTTATAAAATGTCTGACATCTCGGCACAATCATCAGGCACTAGGCTTAACAAACTAAAGTTTCAATGAGAGGAGAAACAAGAAAAGGCGACAAGGAGGTATATGGAATAAGTGGAAGGTTAAAAAACCGGAAGACGTAAAAATAATCAGTAAGAAGTAAAAGGAGGAGAGTTCTTTCCCTCAGACTGTAAATTATAAGGCGGGGAAAACTAGTGACTAAGAGTTTATGGTACAAGTTAATCAAATGTAAAAGAAACTTCCTAAATCTTCAATAGGAACTAAGGCATATGTTTACAACCGCTGAAAATTTCAGGTCTAAAGTTCAGCAGTGAGTTACATCTTAGATCTGTAAAGATCTGAGCTCTTCAGCTAAACATAGCTTGCATTTTTTGATCCGTTAACATGAAGTGTGAATTTTTCGATTATTTTCCACTTTATCATATGAGTTATTGTGTTAGATTTCAAACTCCATGCGTGACTAGCCAACATAGTGGTTTTGCTTTTGTCTTTATGTCGGAAGGAAGCTATGTGACTGTTTATATAGGAAGATAATTAATGTGTATTATCTCCCTTCCATTGGTTTTATATTTTTTAATTTGTAAAGTAACATATGGATGAAATTGTAGTTATACTGTACGTTCAAGGGGAACCTCGTTTGTGAAATAGAAGAAGAGATTCGTCGAAACAAGAATGAAAATAAACCGTGTAGTTGCATGGGGATGTAATTAAAGTGTGTGATAAAAGAGAGATTTGGTTGTTGTTTCCAGTTCATCCGAAGACCACCTTCCTGGTTTTCACTCTCACATTTATTGATGTTTTTGAATATTTTTCTTCCCATAAACACATTTTATGGAATGATGATCCGGAATTTAAATTTTGACCCCTACCTCAATTTTGCGAGGCTCTGTGTGTGTGAATGTGAGTAACAAAAAATATTTTGTATGCTATTAAACTTAACTATCTTTTAAATAACCCACCTCGCTTTTTGTAATCAGTGTGGATAGATGTCAGAAATGACCTCAGTCCTTACTCTTTTACTCTCTCTTTACTCTTTTACTTGTTTCAGTCATTTGACTGTGGCCATGCTGGAGCACCACCTTTAGTCGAGCAAATCGTCCCCAGGACTTATTCTTTGTAAGCCTAGTACTTATTCTATCGGTCTCTTTTGCCGAACCGCTAAGTTACGGGGACGTAAACACACCAGCATCGGTTGTCAAGCAATGTTGGGGGGACAAACACAGACACGCAAACATATACACACACATACATATATATACGTATATACGACAGGCTTCTTTCAGTTTCCGTCTACCAAATCCATTCACAAGGCTTTGGTCGGCCCGAGGCTATAGTAGAAGACACTTGCCCAAGGTGCCACGCAGTGGGACTGAACCCGGAACCATGTGGTTGGTAAGCAAGCTACTTACCACACAGCCACTCCTTCACCTGTCAAATATTTAAAATTATAAGCAGAAAGAATGAGAGGTAGGATGTGGTGTTGAAAAAAAGTCATTTTTAAATGTTTTTTAGGGCATAAATGTGTTTATAGGAAGAAAAATATTTAAAAAGATAAATACATGCGAGATCGTGGCCTTGGGATGTGCTAGAAACAACAGCCAAATCACAGTTTTTCCTCTGATGATTTTTAAGTGCCTCCCCTCCTCAAAAAATCTCAAAAATCGGTCGAGAGAGGGATGGTTAGGATGGAGTAAAAAAAGTGAACTTATATGGTCTTCTTGATCGGTCTATTTTCGAAACTCCTCTCTCCCTCCCCTCGGAGAACATTTTACTCACAAATTCCTTTATAATCGTAATATATGCCGTTTCAAAGATAATTATATAAACTTTCATTAAAAAATACCCATTTTCCTCAAAGTTTTGAAGCAAAGAAATAGGATCATGTAAATTTTCCGAAACTCCTCTCTGCAACCCCTTGAAATAATTCTTTCCCCAAAATCCAAATATACTCTGAATGTACAGCATTTAAGCAAGTTTTGTTGAAAATTTCGTGTACATGGTTCTGGAAGTTATGTGACAATAGGAGTGGAGAATCTGTAGTTATGCCTGGAAACTTGTTGTCGCTCCCATCAAAGCAGAATTGTTTAATCATCCTCATGCAACTTCACAATTTACTTTCATTCTTGTGTAATTATTTTCATGAATCTCTTCTGTTTCACAAGCGAAGCTCTACTTTAACCTACCATATAATTACAACTTCATCCATAAGTAACTTAACAGTTTCATCTAAAACTATAATAAAATCAGTATGACTATGATAACCATTCCTTAACACTTATATGTCTTTCAGATTTATGTGCTGCCAGCTGACTCAAACAACATTTACTTCACCTTCCTACGATGCCCCGCCAAAAAGTTCTATTTCCGGTTATGTTCAATACAATATAAATGTATAATGTCCAATATCCATAGTACAATTTTGGCAGCTTTTTTCAACTCAGTCAATAACGAGTGTTTCTGCTAGTATATATATATATAAATATATATATATATATATATATATATATATATATATATATATATATATATATATATATAAAGAGAAAGAGAGAGAGAGAGAGAGAGAGAGAGAGAGAGAGAGAGAGAGAGAGAGAGATTAATAGATAGATAGATAGATAGATAGATAGATAGATAGATAGATAGATTGGTAGATTCTTCAGTTTTTGGGTGAACTACTCTAATAGCCCCTTAGATTTTCAATCCTAAGTCATTAGCGTAGTACACATAGTACACATTTTATCTTGTTTCATTCATTAGATAGCGGCGGTGCTGAAAAGATGCCTTCAAGAACTTTAGTCGAATAAATCGACCCTAGGACTTATTTTCTGGGATTTTTTTTAACCTGGTACTTGCCGGACCACTAATTTACAGAGACATAACCACATAAACACTGGTTACCAAATAGGGGTGAGGGACGCAAAACACACACTCGTAGACTGATCGCCATGATTGATCGCGAGCCACTAAACCCTCTTTTTATTTTCTCTCTCCCTGTTTATTTCTGTGTTCCCTTCTGTTGAAGAGCGTAGGCTCGAAACGTAAAAGACTTTCTCACTTCCCGAACATTAAACTAATATATCTGTTTGGTGTTCACACACCCGTCTTTGTCTTCTTTTTTTGTTTGTTTATTTTTGTGAATTCCAACTCTCTCTTTTCCTTTTGTAATTTCTCTCTCTCTATCTCTCTCTCTATCGCTTTCTCTTCATGACCGAATATATGTTTGGATATGTGTGTACGTGTGTAACATATATGTATGTATATCGTCACACTTATATACACATCCGTACGCACGCACACAAGGGTACACACACACACACACACACACACACACACACACACACACACACACACACATATATATATATATATATATATATATATATATATATATCTTCCCATTGTGCCTTTCCATATCTAACATCCCGAATTACTCTACAGCCTACAATATAACCTATATTGGCATCATTAACAGGAAACTCCTACGGATTCTGCCCTGAGAAGAAGATTCCAGAAAATTCCTTCCATACAAAATGAAATTTCAAGGTTTTCGCAGAGATGCCTTGAGTCCTATTTAGACAATAAGAGATGTTGGTTTGGTTCGTAAAAATGTAAGAATATGCACACCTGCAGATAATAGTGATGATGATGATGATGATGATGATGATGATGATGATGATGATGATGATGATGATGATGATAATGATGATGATGATGATGATGATGAAGATGATTATGATGATGATGATGATGATGATGATGATGATGATGATGATGATGATGATGATGGTGAGAATGATAATGATGAAGAGGTGAATGTGGAGAAGGAGGATGACGACGTGTGGGAATAAGATCGTAGTAATGACGATTAGGACAACGAAATGATGTCGACGGTTACAAAACGATGATGATGATGATCATGATGATGACGATGACGGCGGCGATGGTGAATAACCTCCATCTCCACTACCTCTGTTCTTGTATCGAAATTAGAAACTGTTACCAATTACCAAAGCGGCCGATTGGCTGAATTGTTGAATCAACGAAAAAAATGCGTTTCGTTATTTCTTTCAACAGTTTACGTTTTCGGTAGGCACTTTAATTTATAATGAAGTTATAAATCGATTGTCTCCTTCGGAATAGTTCCCTTGAGAAGCCATACAGCTCTCAAGGCGTTGCTTCCGCGTTTCACAGCAGTGCTGGAATTCAGAATCTCAAATGGTTTTAAGGTGTTCGGTTACAGCCTTTTTTGGTTTTGTTTTCCAGCATGCCAAAATGATGACCTGTTAAGTGTATTTTCCATCTGGAGAAAAAAAAGAAGCAACACAGATTCAGATCAAGTGAATATGAGGGCTGACGGGGCAACAGGGATTCTTTTCCGTGCCAAAAACTCTGTAATTGAAAGCGCCATGTGACAAGGCAGACTGTCGTGGTGCAGCATCCAGGTGACATCGACATTTAGACTCGCGCGAACAACCCGATTTTGCAGCCTTTTAAGATCTTCAGGGTAAAAATGCTTATTGACCTTCTATCCTTGAGACACGATTTTTTTTTTTATGAACAACTCCATTATTATCAACAAAGCAAATGAGCATGGTTTTCATTTACCATTTGCTTATTCTCGTTTTTTCGGCCTCGGTGCCACTCTTGGCTTAGCGTTTTGTTTCTGGATCCTACTCAAAAATCTATCATCCGTAATGACGTTTCTGAGAAAACCTGGGTAATTTTCAGTCCATTCCAGGAGATCACAGCACACTTCTTTCCTGTTATCTTTTTGTTCAGGAGTAAGATTCTGGGGGAACAAATTTCCTCATTCTCAATTCATTAGTCAAAACTTGACGGACAGTTAGTGTGGTTCAAATCCAGCTTCTCTGCAATCAATCTGACGGTTATTCGATTGTCAAATCGTATGAGGTTTCTGGTACGTTCCGCATTTTCCTCATTTCTTGAAATCGATGGGCTTCCTGGCCGAAAGTCATATTCAACGGATTCTCTGCCTTCTAAAAAAGCTTTGTACCATCCGAAAGTTTGTGCTCTTGATAAAACAGCCCCCCCCCCCCGTCAGACTGTTGAACTTTTGCACAAGTTTTAGTGACGTTGTGTCCGAGTATGAAATAGAACTTAATCGCACAGCGTTGCTCGTAACTGTCGCTCGTTTTCAGGATACACAAAATAAGATCATTTCAAAAAACGTGCACTCACTGTTCACTTCTTAACGCCACGTTGTTGCTGCATGAACTGAAATTATAGGGGACGTTGATTTGGTAACACCACGAAGGGGAACCGCGCAGTGTTGCTAGATCGAACGCTATAAGACGAGTTTCATTACTTTATTTACAGGCCTCGTATATCATAGATTTATTCGTATTTAATTCCTAATCCACACACATACACACAGAAAAAGCAGTTCGTTGCCATTTTGAAAGATGATAACACGGTGAGTCATAAATCATAAATAAATCATTAGTTCAGCCGTGAAATGTCTTACAAGAAATTGTTTCTCAAATTTCAGCCGCTGCTACGAAGAACAGAAACTAAAATCTAATAAAACATCTGGAAATAGAAATACAATATCGTGAATATAATAAACCGCCATTACTGAATGCACTGATTGACTTCTATATATATAGATAGAAATGATGAAGGGGCGGAGGGAAGGGTGTCAAATATTAATAACATGAGATATTCTGTAATAATGATTGATAATACTACAACAAGTGTGTGTGTGAATATTTACAATAGAGACAAAAAATCTAAAGAAGATGGTGATTGGAAGAAGAGGAAAGGAGGATGGAAGAGGATAGTAAAAAGGAGGGGGGAGGAGGGAGGAAGAGATGGAGAGGAAGAAGGAGGAAGAGGAAAAGATGAAGAAAACAGAAGGGAGAAATAGAGAAAGTTGTAGAGGAAAGAAGTAGAATG
>NC_142952.1:25556230-25563730 GCF_046866305.1 Octopus bimaculoides
ATATCTATAAAACAGTCAAAAGTTTTTTTCTGTTTAGGTTTTTTAATTTATTATTAGTGCTGCTTAAAATATTTTGCTAAAATTGTTATTTCTTTTCAGATATCATCAGAAAAAGGTAATTAAAATTCATTAAAATGACAGATCTATCCGACTTTCAAAGAGGTCAAATTGTTGGTGCTCGTATAGCAGGCGCTGGTGTAGCGAAAACAGCCGAAATGTTTGGTGTGTCAAGAAGTACTGTCTCCAAAGTAATGACAGCCTTTGAGAAAGAGGGAAAAACCTCCTCGTCGAAACAAAACTCCGGAAGAAAACCAAAACTTTCAGATAGGAACCGTCGGATTCTTACGTGAATTGTTAGAAAGGATCACAAAAGTACAACTCCCAAAATTACTGCAGAGCTTAACGACCTCCTCGAGAACCCAGTTTCCACAAAAACTGTTCGCCTGGAGCTGCACAAATCCGGATTTCACGGGAGATTGCAAGCAGAAAACCGCTACTTTCAAAAACAAACGTTGCAAAGTGTTTAGGTCGAGTACATTGACCCCAGTGTTTCACTGGTACTTAATTTATCGATGAAAGGCAACCCCGGCTGAATTTGAACTCAGAACGTAAAGACAGACGAAATGCCGCTAATCATTTTGCCCAGCGTGCTAACGATTCTACCAGCTCGCCGCCTTCTTAATAATAATAATAATAATAATAATAATAATAATAATAATAATAATAATAATAATAATAATAATAATAATAATAATAATAATAATAATAATAATAATAAAGACATTGAAATAGAAATTAGCAAAATGTGGAACCTGAAGACTAATACAATACCTGTTGTCATAGGAATGATAGCAAAAGGGGCTGATCGCTACCTAGCTCAGACAGCATGAAACTCCAAAATGGCAGATATTCAAAAGATAGTGTTCATGGGAACTGCCCATATCCTACGCAAAATACTTTCTATGTAATCTCAAATTTTAAAATAAACACATAATTACTTATGGTTTCTTAAATATTCTCTAGAACAACACTATGTACAGAACCAAATGTATGGCACCCTAGGCATAACACCAACATGAACTTCTAACTTGTTATGTCTTGAGGTCTCTGGGTGAGACTTGGAGCCAACTTGTACAAATGCAAAGCAAAAGTCAAACATAAAATAATAATAATAAAAATAATAATAATAATAATAATAATAATAATAATAATAATAATAATAATAATAATAATAATAATAATGATAATAATAATTAGGCAGAAACTATGTGGATGCACGACGTTGATTTGTTTACGCCTCCGTCAGCTTACGGTTCGGCAAAAGAGAACGATGGAAGATGTACCAGTCTTAAAAAATCTAAGAACTTGAATCGATTTACCGACCAAACCCTTTAAGGCGATGCCTCAGCATGGCCGCAGTCCAATGACAGAAACAAGTCAATGGTAACAGATAAAAGGAAAAGAGCTCAATGATACATCGGACAATGCAGGCAAGCATTTACAGGTAAACGGGATAGTCACGGCTAGAACGCTCTTGATTCTAGGTTTGTTCAGTCAGGAATGATCTGATACCAGTGGAGGCGCAATGGCCCAGTGGTTAGGGCAGCGGACTCGCGGTCATAGGATCGCCATTTCGATTTCCAGACCGGGCGTTGTGAGTGTTTATTGAGCGAAAACACCTAAAAGCTCCACGAGGCTCCGGCAGGGGATGGTGGCGAACCCTGCTGTACTCTTTCACCACAACTTTCTCTCACTCTTACTTCCTGTTTCTGTTGTGCCTGTAATTCAAAGGGTCAGCCTTGTCACACTGTGTCACGCTGAATCTCCCCGAGAACTACGTTAAGGGTACACGTGTCTGTGGAGTGCTCAGCCACTTGCACGTTAATTTCACGAGCAGGCTGTTCCGTTGATCGCATCAGCTGGAACCCTCGTCGTCGTAAGCGACGGAGTGCCAACAACGATCTGATACCAGACGACGACAACGATGATGACGACGACGACGACGACCACCACCACCACCACCAACACCACTACCGTAACAACAAATACAACAACAGTGATTATGTGTAGTAAAAGTTAGTATTAATTACTCAGTAGCAACAGACTTGAAAATCAAACGATATCGACTTTGATTGGATGTGTGTATATGTTAGTGTTTTTGTTGTTTTTGTTTTTGTTTTTGTTTTTTGTTTTTTTTTTACTTTCCCTTTTACTTCATCTCATTCTTCGTATCTAACGTCTGTCAAAACAAGCTTCTTTTTTTTGTTTTTGTTTTTTTTAATATATAGTTGTTCGAGTTAAAATTCATGATCATTAGCTCAATAGATATTTCTAAAATGTTAGCAGCCAATAAAACACCGAGTCGATATTCCTTTGTACATATGAGTGTGTGTGTGTGTGTGTGTGTGTGTGTGTGTGTGTGTGTGTGTGTGTCTGTCTACATGTATGTATGTATATCCTTAATCGATTATTTTTCTTTTTACTTTTCTACATCACTTTTTCTTTTTTTATATATATTAATAATGTTTTACCCAACGAATAGCAGAAATCCTAAATGTCGAAAATAATAAATCGATGTTCTAACTTTAGTTTGTTAGAGACTTCCAAATATTTTTGTGGCGGTGAATAAGTGAGAACAAAAAGCCGAGGAACCGATTAACGAAACTTGTGATGCAGTTCTATTGCCGGATAACGATCTTAAAAAATGTGTCTGTCGCAATCATCATAAATACTCCCGAGATTTCTAGTATTAGTAGAAATACGCATTGAAAATATGTTTCAAATGTTACTAATTTGGCTGTATGGTTAAGATGTTTACTTTGCCACCACGTGGTTGTGGGTTCAATTCTACTTCCCTCAGCAGCACTGGTGTTGTTTTGCTTACGTCCTCGTAACTGAGTGATTCTGTAAAAGTGACCGACAGGGTAACTATCAGACTTAAAAAGACGAATACAGACGTCCATTTGTTTGACTCAACACCTAAAGTCGGTGTCCCAGGATGGCCGTAGTCCAATGACTGAAACAAATGACAGATTAACGATAAAGATGTTTTCAGACGAAATGTTATGTTTTTTCCTTCTTAATTAAGCACAATCTAGCATTCGGTCACCGTAATTTCGTAGGGTAAACTATACTATTTTAGGGCACACTGTAGATTTTGTTGAGGATGCCGTAAGCTTTAGGCTCTTCTATCCACTGTAATTTTGTCGGTTAAAATGTCGTTCAGTCGAGCTTTTAGTTTGTTAGAGACTGCAATTTGTTACACATCGCGCTATTGAGCATGGTGTAGTTCTTTCTGGGACACAAATCAAGTTTTATCAGCCACATTATCGTTTTGTTGGTGTACACAATAGTTTTCTTAGTTACATTATGGTTTAAAACTCCCATTTATATATCATACTAAATGTATACGCAGAGTTAGAAATTATGAAGCCACGGGAACGGCAAACGTGTTACGCATAATGAGGTATTCCTGATTCCCAACTGGTTAAACCTGTGTTATTAACACAAGTTTGTGAAGAGATTTTAAATGAAACAATTTCACAGCAACACGCCTTCTTACTGTGTCTATTCATATAATATGATACTGGGATGGTGATTATAATTTAATCTTGTTTCAATTGCTGACAACGGGTTTTATACAACTCGGCAAGCCTTCGCCATCGCGATCAATGTTTCATTCACTACTCTTGATTTATATTCATGAAGCGCGGATTTCGTTCAAGTGACAAACCTCAACAAAGGCGAAGTGCATCTGTCTTTCTCGTGAGTTACTGCAGCAGCGATGTTCTTCGCGTTCCGACATATATCGTGTCCTAGAAGAACCGTCAGCACGCCGGGCAAAACGCTTAGCGGTATTTCGTCTGTCCTTACGTTCTGAGTTCAAACTCCGTCGAACGAGGTCAACTTTGCCTTTCATCCTTTCGGAGTCGATAAAATAAGTACCAGTTGAGCAGTTGACCAGCTGAGCCCCGAAATGGCTGGATTTCTGCCGAAATTTGAAATCATTATTATAGGTGATTAAGGTGGTAAGCTAGCAGAGTCGTTAGTACGCCAGGCAAAATACCTAGCGGCATTTTGTCCGTCCTCACGTTCTGAGCTCAAATTCCACCGAGGACGACTTTGCTTTTCATCCTTCTGGGATCGATAAAATAAGTACCAGTTGAACACAGGGGTCTATGCAAATGACTTATCCCCTGCCCCGAAATGGATGGCCTAGTGACAAAATTTGAAAGCAGTATTTTAGGTGAGTGCTTAATTGTAAAATGTAATTAACGACAGGGCTTTGATTCTTCTGCGAAACTATAACAATTCACTTTTACATTTGTGGGGAGGGAACCATAAAGGTAACGTCTTGCCGCTTCCTATATCTTTAAAAGTATGGAGAAATATTTGTGGATAGTTAACTAGAGAGCAGACCGAGAGGTTGTAGGTTTATACCTGGAAACTGACATTGAGTCGGTGGTGGTATACTTCGACCAGACAGCTTGATACACTTTTCTGTATATAGGTATTACAGGGTGTATATATTTATATATACCTATATGTAGGTCTCACAGTAATCAGAAATAGTATTGAAATTAATAACAACAGCAGCCACAAAAGAGACGGTAGTAGTAGTAGTAGTAGTAGTAGTAGTAGTAGTAGTAGTAGTAGTAGTAGTAGTGGTGGTGGTGGTGGTGGTGGTGGTGGTGGTTCTAGTGGTGGTGGTGGTGGTGGTAGTAGTAGTAGTAGTAGTACGTCAGACTTGAAGAAAAATCAAACGGTATCGGTCGGTTTCCCATGTAGGTGCAGTCGGAAGAAGAATCGATATGCTATCGATTAATCTTATATCGAAAGCAATAAATCTCATAACATATCATGGATATTTATGATTATGACAACAACAACAATAACAACAAGTAATAATAATGGCTGATTCCCTCACGTATCGACAGACAAAAGGACCGAGGAATTAAGGTTTGATTCCCAGAATGAAATCCAGTGTCATTCTGGTGCAGTACATGTTTGCTGCAAATTTGTGAACAAAGACGATATTTGTCAATATTTGCACCGATTATAAGTACAGAGGCGCAGCCAGTGCCGCGATGTCACTGAGGTGACCATATCAGAATGGTACTTCTTGCCATCTAAATGTGGCCACCGGTATACCAATAGAATCTACAAATGCTTTTATATGATTGTCCAACCTGCATGAAATAGTAGCCAAACCTAGACAAATATATGTTACAGTCTCAAAAAATACGGTAACTGTAGTATATCTGTAAAGGCCCGCAGTCTAGTGGTTGGCGTGTTGCACTCACGATCGTTATAATATGGTTTCGATTCCATATCAAGTGTTGCATTGTGTTCTTGAGCAAAGCACTTGATTTCGTATTGTTCCAGTCCCTCAGCTTTAAACGTGTTCCACCAAGAGCTAAGAAGTTAACCCTGCGACGGACCGGCGTCTCGTCCAAGGGAGGGTGTTGTAAAGTCAGTCACTTAAAGCCATGGGAACGAGGTTAAGGTTTTTCCCGGCGTGCTAACGATTCAGCCCGCTCACCGCAAAGAGTGAAAGCAAAGTCGACCTCCGCGAGATTTGAACTCAGAGCATAAAGCCGGACAAAAATGACAACGTAATATAATGATTAGAAGAAAGAACAGCTATAGCGGCCTAATCATTGTCATCATCATCACAAACCGAGAAAACAACAACGACAACGACTACAACAACAGCAACAATACAAACAGCAACGCAAACAGTAATACATCTCAATTATTTGTTGATTTCATGTGGAAAAAAGAGGAAAAAAACTGTGTAATTCAAATGATACTGTCGGAAATCAATTCATCTAATTGCCACACAATAACTCGTTTTATGAATCGTCGTTGTCAATTTAGCATAAAGAGAGCCAATACCATTACTTGGGTTCACACATGCACGAATATGGAGACATGCATATGCAGACACACACACACACACACACACACACACACACATATATATATATATATATTCACACATGTATATATATATACATATAAAGAGACAACGATGCTGATAAACAAGATTAAGCTTGATATATATATATATATATATATATATATACATATAGACACAAATAGATGCATATATATATATACAACACAAATACACAGATGCACAAGTGCAATTGCAAATATGTGCATGTATGTGTGAGTGTGAGTTTTTATATGTGAGTTTGTCTGTGTGCGTGTGTGTGTAAACGCGTGTGTGTTTTGTGTGTTGTGTGTTCGTGTGTGTGTGTGTATGTGTGTGTGTGTGTGTGTGTATTTGCATACCTACGCACAGCAGCTCCAGTTCTCTGTAGCAGTAGCTGCTGGATTTGTGGAGGTTATGCGCAGTCGGGCTGCTTATTTCTCTGGGATTTGTCAAATTAGTGTAAACACCTCTGATGAGAATTCAATAATGTTCGAAAATCGATAAATGCTCTTCATCATTTTTTTTCCATCTAGGGAGAAATAGTTAAATTTAACATGTTTCTATGTACACTGTGTTGGTTTATATATGTGAGTGTGTGTGTGTGTGTGTGTGTGTGTGTGTGTGTGTGTGTGTGTATGTGTGTGTGTGCAGCGCGTGTGCGTGCGCGCGTGTTTGAACAAACGCAAAAATGCAAACAAGTGCAACCGTTAATACAAAGACTTTTTCCTGTTCGTTTTCCTTCTCCCCATCTGTTTTGTCTGCTTATTCCTTTCTGGAGGGAAGCATAGGTTCGAAACGTCAAAGACATCCATCTTTCCTAAGCGTCAAACCAGTATACGTTTGTGCCCCTCACCTGTCTCTGTCTTTTTTTTTTTTCTTTATTTGTACCATTATTCTTTTATTCGTTTCAGCCATGCGGCTGTGGTCATATAACCAAATTGAACCGTCTCAAGTATAACTGTCCGAAACGGTCGTGATTTCTGGGACTTGAATGAGGAAAGAAGGCCACGAATAACCGTTCTTTCTTTTTTTTTTGCCTCTCCTTCTAATTATTCTTTCCCTTGTCCGCCTTATATCGTCTATTTGTCCGAATGTTTTATTGTACTCATTGCATTTTGTTCCATTTATATATATATATATATATATATATATATATATATACTTGCCTTTAGTTAATTTAGTACGATCGTTTCACAGTTAAGAGTAAAGAATACTCTATTCTGATCTTCAGCTAAATATTCTAATAAATTTGTTAATGTCTAAATAACTCACGTTAATTTTGACCATGTGAACATCAATACCACGTTTTTTGTTCTGTGTGTATCAAAAATATCGCTATCAATCTAGAGTAATAATTTGTAGTTTTGAAATCAGTAGTTCTTTGACTGCTATTTCTGAATTCTCAGTATGTTGGAGAAGCAGGTTACTGTCAATCCCTATATATTTATGATTATAAATGTTTTTTACCGAAAAAGGTTTTTTCATACTGAGCTACCCGGCAAAATTGTTAATTATTAATTTTATTACTAATTGACGATTCCCTGCCCTGCATATCTATA
>NC_142952.1:25578730-25593730 GCF_046866305.1 Octopus bimaculoides
TTTAATGACCCTCTTACAAACAAGCGGTATTTAGGTTTGTGGGTATGTATGTTTATATATGTATGTATATGAATGTAAGTATGTAGGTATGTGTCTATTTATGTACGTATGCATAGATAGATAGATAGATAGATAGATAGATAGATAGATAGATAGATAAATAGATAGATAGATAGATAGATAGATAGATAGATAGATAGATAGATAGATAGATAGATAGATACACACACACGTATATATATATATCGACGTGGGTGGGATTCGACTTTTGTATGATAGATACTTCTCATATACATTAGTGTTTTTGCGGAAGGTCATTAAGATTATTGTGTCCGATAGTTTGTCCAAGTTAATAACTACGTGTGTTGTAGATAATGCTAGTTGTATAATTTATGCAAATAGATCTGCGGGGAATGGATAAATTGCGTGTTCAAATTATTTTTAGTCTAATCTTCAAGTGCTAGTGGTAGTAGTAGTGGTAGTAGTAGTAGTAATGGCAGCAATATTAGTCTACTAAAGGTAGTGATGCTTGCTTTGGCGTTGGCGTTAATGGTGGTGGCGTTAGCGGTCGTCGTGATATTGGTCGTGGTCGTGCTGCACGTTGTATTGGTGGCGTTAGGGTTGCTTATGGTGGGGTGGGGTGGGGTGGGGTGGGGTGGGGTGGCGACGGTGGTGGTGACGGTGGCGGTGGCGGTGGTGTTGTGTGTGGGTTTTGGTGTTCACTACAAATGACAACGCTTAGTGCGAGGCCAATTTTTGATTTTAGTGGTTTGTTGGTTGTAATAACACGAGAATCGGGAGTCGGAAAGGGTGGTAGGGCGGTGAGTAGTTAGAAGGTGGCGACTGGAGAAAGCTAATGAATATAATTTGAATAAATTACGTTTGGCTGTAGCTGGCAGAAAAAAAAATAAACAAAAATAAAATAAAGATAACTGCAATGAATAAATAAATACTGGAATGAATTAACGTAATTAGGAAATCAAAACAAAAAAAAAGAAACAGATAGATTGATTGATAGATGCGTATATAGATATAAATATACATATACATACATACATACATACATACAAATGCCAATGTACATATATATATAAATATATATATATATATATATATATATATATATATATATATATATATATATATATATATATATATATTTATATATATATATAATAGACATATATGTAGATATACATACAAATGCATACGTACATACAAACATCAATCTATCTTTCTTTCTATCTATATCGAGCTATATATATATACACACGCACACACACACACACACACACACACATATATATATATATATATATATATATATATATATGTGTATATGTACACGTACATATATACATATATCTAACTATCTATCTAATTATGGTTTTGAGTGTGTGTGTGTGTGTGTGTGCGTGTGTGCGTGTGTGTTTGTGTGTATGTGTGTGCGCGTGTTTGTGTCTGTCTGTGAAATGTAGAAATACATTACTGCAATGGATGGGTGTAAAGAAATGCCATAAAACGCTGATACTAATGGTCTCTTGTATGACTACAAGAATGACAAATGAAGGAATATTATGGGAATCAATTCCAAACTGGTGGGAGTTGGCATCGATTACGAAAGCAGCAACAAAAAAAGCATGGATGAAAAATACTACTGCAAAATTACCATACAATGAATTGATATCATCCCAATACAGGAGACGGATTCTTTGGCAAATCAAATTACAATGCCATAAACCCCTTACTGTCCTAATTGCCAATAGGAACGAGGAGCTGTCTTTTATTCGAATTTTGGAGCAAAGATGAAAGTTTTGAGATGAGGGTGATGTTGATTTTATCAACTCCTCTTCCCACGCCTCAACTGGTGTTTTTTCTGGACTTCGAACGGCTGAAGGGCAAAGCTGCCATCGGCGGAATTTGAACTCAGAATATAAAGCTTGAAGAAATGTCGCTGAGTTTTTTGTCCGACGAGCTGACGAATCTGCCTGCTCACTGCCTCATGATATAATGGTTTCAAATTTTGACACAAGGCCAGTAATTTTGGCAAGAGTTTAGGTCGATTACACTGATCCCAGTGTTCAACTGGTATTTATTCTATCGACCCCGAAGAGATAAAAGGCAAAGTCAACCCCGGCAGAATTTGAACCCCTAACGTAAGGACGGACGAAAAGCCGCTAAACATTTTTCCCAGCCTGCTAACGATTCTGCCAGCTCGCCGGCTTATGTACACATACATACATAGCTTTACAACACGTGTCACTGAGCGGTTCGGCAAAAGAGGTCGATATAATAAGTACCGGGCTTTAAAAGATAATACTAGAGTTGATTCGTTCTTCAAGGCGGGGCGGCGGCAAATTTCACTGAGGGCAACTTTGGCCTTCATCCTTTCGAAGTCGAGAAAAAGCACCAGGGTACCTGTTGAGTTCTGGGGAGAGGAGTCAATATAATCGACATCACTCTATACTCAGAATCACTAACTTTGTTCCAAAATTAGAAACAGCTAAATACACCTCCACGTTCCTATTGGTAATCAGGGCGGTATGGAGTTTATGGCATTGTAATGACAGCAACAAGTAAACGATATGCGATAATAAATACTATATATATATATATATATATATATAAACATAATTAAGGGATCAGCAAATATTTGCTTCACCATATACCGAAGTTCAGAAATGGCAGCTAAAAAAGCTGAGACCTTTACCCTTTTAATTTGTAATAATTATATATATATATATATATATATATATATATATATATATATATATATATATATATATATATATATATATATATATCTATATCTATATATATATATATATATATATATATATATATATATATATATATATATATATATATATATATATATATATATATATATATATATATATATATTTATTTATTTATTTATATAAGTGAAATTAAGCATAGCTGTGTGGTAAGTACCTTGCTTACTACTAACCATATGGTTCCGGGTTCAGTCCCACTGCGTGGCACCTTGGGCAAGTGTCTTCTACTATAGTCTCAGGCCTTGTGAGTGGATTTGGTTGGCGGAAACTGAAAGAAGACCGTCATATATGTGTGTATATGTGTTTGTTTGTTCCTCCACCTTTGCTTGACAACCGATGCTGGTGTGTTTACGTCCCGTAACTTAGCAGTTCGGCAAAAGGTCACGATACAATAAATACTAGGCTTACAAAAAATAAGTTTTCCATACTCTACGAACATGCCAAAGACCAACATAAAGGCACACTGGTCTTTGTCTGTGTGTTGGGTCCAGCGGGTGTGTGGGCAAAATACGGATGTCAAGTTGACCCAGCGTGCCTTTATGTTGGTCTTTGACATGTTCGTAGTGTATGGAGAACATTTTTTGTCGTCATATATATATATATATGTATATATATATATATAAGTCAGTAAATAGTGGGGTTGTGTTAACCGCACGTGGAGAAATAATAGGAAAATGAAAAATAATAATAAGGCAGAAGGCTAAACTGAAAGCGTATTTTAATATAGATTTCTAACCGGCTTTCATTGCATGCCAAATTATCAAGAAGAGGGAGAATGAAAATGTTTTTTACAAAAAAGTAAAAAATAATATATAAAAAAAATAATATATAAAAAAATAAATATACCAATACATTATATTGTCTTTGAGCATTTAAAGTTCAATGGTAATCCATGTAGATAATAGTTGGAAAAATTAGGATGCATGGAATTGAAAGTTGTGTTAGGTTTAAAAAAAGAAAGAAGAACTCCAGAACTCCAACTAAAGAGTATAAAACCCACAGAATTGTCTTCCCTTACGCACACTTCCTGTTTTGACACCACACTTCCTCCTTAACACATAAACCTTCAGCCCCTTTTCTTTTTTTAAACCTAACACAACTTTCAATTCCATGCATCCTTATTTTTCCAACTATTATCTACATGGATTACCATTGAACTTTAAAAGCTCAAACACAATATAATGTATTAGTATATTTATTTTTTTATAGATTATTTTTTTAATATATTATTTTTTACTTTTTTGTAAAAAACATTTCCATTCTCCCTCTTCTTGAAAATTTGGCATGCAATGAAAGATGGTTAGAAATCTATATTAAAATATGCTTTCAGTTTAGCATTCTGCCTTATTATTTTTCGTTTTCCTATATATATATATATATTTAAGCAAAATTTAGTATAAGGCTAGGCTAACATTTCGATATATATATATATATATATATATATATATATATATATACATATATATATACTCTTTTACTCTTTTACTTGTTTCAGTCATTTGACTGCGGCCATGCTGGGGCACCGCCTTTAGTCGAGCAAATCAACCCCGGGACTTATTCTTTGTAAGCCCAGTACTTATTCTATCGGTCTCTTTTGCCGAACCGCTAAGTGACGGGGACATAAACACAACAGCATCGGTTGTCAAGCAATGCTAGGGGGCGAACACAGACACACAAATACACACACACACACACACACACACATTCACACATATATATATATACATATATATATATATATATATATATATATATATATATATATATATATATATATATACATATATACGACAGGCTTCTTTCAGTTTCCGTCTACCAAATCCACTCACAAGGCTTTGGTCGGCCCGAGGCTATAGTAGAAGACACTTGCCCAAGATGCCACGCAGTGGGACTGAACCCGGAGCCATGTGGTTGGTAAGCAAGCTACTTACCACACAGCCACTCCTGCGCCTATAAATATATATATATATATATATATATATATATATATATATATATATATGACATATAAGCGCGCGTGTGTTTGTGTGTGTGTGAACAAGGTTAATCTCGTTCTTTCGAATTTCGAAATCGTCAGAGTGCCTGTTCTTTCGAAAATAGAGCGTAACACCCCTTGTCTCTCTTGTAAATCCTATTAGCGGGATAACCAAATATTTCCATTCAACCATAAGGTATTCAGTATTTTACCAAAAATTTTGAGTCTCCTGCGTTTTGAAACGGATATCAACTTGAATATATGTACATGGGTATGTGTAAGTGAAATTTAGTACTATCTATGCTAGTGTGTGAGAATTTTGTTGCTCTCAACGTATCATCATCAACAACCGAAGGACATTACTGTCTCAAGTCCTAGAATTCATAGGACCATTTTCTGGATTCCATGGCGGAACCGAAATCACTGCATTCACCGTGAACGGTACGGCAGTTCATCTGTGGCAGTGTCTACTTGTCTATTTACATAGACTAGAGCACCGCATCCGGTGCTGGAATCGAAACAGGGTTCTTGCGGGCGTGAGTGTAAATCCCTAACCAATAGGCCGTATACCATCGTTTTCCATCTATGCATGTCATTTCCTTTATCTTTTACTTGTTTCAGTTGTTAGGCTGTGGTCATGCTGGGGTAACGCCTTGAAGAAATTTTGGCCGAATTAATCGACCCTAGTTCTAATATTTTTTAAGCCTGGTCTTTATACCATCGGTCTGTTTTGCTGAACTCTTAAGTTACGTGGATGTAAAGACGTAAACACACAACACTGGTTGTCAAACAGTGGTGGGGGACAAATACACATACACTCATTTATATATATATATATATATATATATATATATATACGATGAGTTTCTTTCAGTTTCCGTCTACCACATCCACTCACAAGGCATTTCTCGGCTCGAAGCTATAGTGGACGACATTTGCCCATGGTACCACGCAGTGGTACTGAAACTGGGACCATGTGGTTGGAAAGCAAACGTTTTACCACGTAGCCATGCCTGCGCCTATGTGCGTGTGTTGAAATTCCATCAACAGTTTCCACAAAGAATCTAAAAGTGCCAGATTGGTTTTAAAATTCATTCACTGGGAATTCAAAATTAGTCGAAGAGATGAGAATCGAATACCCGGGTATAATAGAGATGGAAGTGTGAATAACAAATAAATGATTAAATAACGCCACCCGATACAAATCAGCACCATCCATTTACACCTTATAATTTCTCTTGTAACATCTTTAGCTGATGAATTTTTAATATTTGGTATCAGTTAGCGTTGTCATGTCTATCTGTCTATCTATCTACCTATCTATCTACCTATCTACCTATCTATCTACCGATCTATCTACCTATCTATCGATCTATCTACCTATCTGTCTATCTATCTACCGATCTATCTACCTATCTATCGATCTATCGATCTATCTATCTATCTATCTATCTATCTAACTATCTATCTATCGATCTATCTACCTATCTATCTATCTATCTATCTATCTACCTATCTATCTATCTATCTATCTATCTATCTATCTATCTATATATATATATATATATATATATATATATATATATATAAATGTGTGTGTGTGTGTGTGTGTATATATACTTATATATATATATATATATATATATATATATATATATATATATATATATATATATATATATATATATATATACATATACACACATATATATATGTACATACCTATCAATTTATTCATCTATTCGTTTCTCTATCCCTCTATCTATCTATTATCTATCTGTCTATTTATCTATCTGTCTATCTTTCTATCTATTCTCTCTCTCTCTCTCTCTCTCTATATATATATATATATATATATATATATATATATATATATATATATACACACATATACCTATTTTTCTATTTGTCTATCTATCTATCTATCTATCTATCTATCTATCTATCTATCTTGGGGACGAAAATTTGCCACGGTCCTAGTACGCTTTAAGAGCGAACAGTTAGCGAAGGAATGTTCAACACTCTCTCTCCACACAGATGACTTGGTGATGATACCGAGTTATCTTGGACAGAGAGTGACGAAGGTGACAGTAAAGAATGTCCCTTCACAAGTGGAAACACAGTGGATAGTAGGTTCTATATGCCTCGAAATGG
This sequence comes from Octopus bimaculoides, assembly GCF_046866305.1. Lineage (NCBI taxonomy): Eukaryota > Metazoa > Mollusca > Cephalopoda > Octopoda > Octopodidae > Octopus > Octopus bimaculoides. The sequence goes on from NC_142952.1 coordinate 25,585,658, forward strand.
AGGAGGCAAATATATTAGAAATTGCTACTGCAGAGGAGAAAAACTGGGAAGGGGGAAAAAAAGTCGAAGTCCTCCTCCATATCACTGAAGAGGAGTGCCAAAAGATCCCCACACACATCCAACTGGCAAAGGACCACAAGTTATATGTAGTGGTGGAAGGAAGGCGGCCACGTTGTTATGTATGCGGCAGCGAGGCACACCTCAAGGACAGTTGCCCAACCGCCGCCAACCAAAAAAAGCAACAAGGGCAACCACCAAAACCCGGAAAAAAAACCCTACTACCAACACCACCATCAACAATCAAAACAAGAGAAACACAAGCAACACTGGCAACTGAGAAGACAACAGCATCTGCAAAAACAACAAGTGAGGAAGCAGGGGAAAAGAAAGAAAATTCCAAGACTGTTTCCCCCTCCCCCACATCACACACACCTCACACAAATAACAAGCCATCAGCACCAACAAAAACAGCAACACAACCACTCACACAAGCACACACAGACGCTCACAATTTGCCCCTACCCCCTTCCGATTCCTCAGAACCTTCGTCGGAAGATGAAAGTAATGAGGAATGGCAAATAGCCCAGAAAGGAAGGAGGAAGAGGAGCAAGAAAAGAAAAGCAAACACAAACAAAGCAGGGAGATACACAACTCCCGAAAACACTCCAGACACCAACACAAGCACACACAACTACAACACAAGCAACAAAACCCCAAAAGCAAGTACACACACAATGCTCACTGCCATCAACACAAAAAACTCAGAGTTGATGGAATACATCAACACAAAAACAAACATAACAAACGAAGACATAAAAACCAGCAACCACCCATACACAACACCGCCAGAACACATCAAAATACTACACATAACACCAACCCTGCACCACACACTAAAATCTATTTTTCCAAAGGCAGTTGGCAAATGCCAAAAATACCTGGCGAAAAAACTATATAGTGATCTCCTCGAAGAAAACCCGAAGGAGGAGACACAAAAACTCTCAAACGGTAAGTGACTCTCTTTATAAAACTTTAACACTCAAATCAAAATGATGCTCAAGATTGGTTGTGTAAATGCGCGTGGCTTGGGGTCCCCTTGGAAACAAGGGTACCTCCTAAATGACATAAAGTCACATAAACTAGAAATCATAGCCATAAGCGAGACCAGACTCCATGATCCGCGGGCCCTATCGTCCATGTTTGGCAGACAGTTTAACATTTATTTTTCTCCCTGTCTGCCGAGAATGGGCGGTAGTGGCACGGCGGTACTCTTTCGCAAGAGTCTGGATCTCGAAGTAAAGACAGTATTCATAGACCCGGAGGGTAGATTGGTTGTTCTGGATGTCGATGGCAGCGATGGGTGTGCTTTTCGACTCATATCAGTATACGCACCACCTTTAACAGGTAGGCCGGATTTCTTTCGACGTCTAGAAGTATTCCTAGGAACGTCTCGTCCTTTACTTTTAGTGGGGGATTGGAATGCTACCTTGGACACGCATCTAGACTATGTGGGCAGAGATAGGAATAGACGGGGATGCAAATGCCTCAAAGACCTGCTCAGACGCTTTCAACTGTCTGACAAGTACCGACTCGATTACCCGAATGCGCCAATGTGGACATGGACAAACCGCATCGGGTCGTCGAGATCGTATCTAGATAGAATACTGTGTAGGAGAGTAGATAGAGATAGCATAGGGTGTCCACAATTTCACATAGTCAGCTACACGGATCACAAACTTGTGACGTGTACGCTAGACTTAGATAAGACACATAGGCAGGGCTCCGGTTACTGGAAACTAAACGCGTCTTTCCCGTCGAGACCAGTTTTCAGAGACCGGATTAGCACGTTAGTAAAGAGGGCTTTGACAGGAGCCATCATCAATAACAAATGGTGGTTTGCCCTCAAGAGAGCAATAAAAGCAGAAGCGGTTAGGTATAGCAAAGCACTAGCCATAGACAGAAACAGAGTAGAGGGTGAACTAGTTAAGAAGCTAGAAGAGGCAATTAGAAGTGGCATCGCATCCGACGTTTTGGCGGCGAGGTTGGCCCTTGACCAACACTTCAACGCCAAACACGAAGGGTGCGTTGTCAGGGCTAGGATGCGTGCTCTAAGAAACGAAGGTGTTGGAGCCGCACGAGAGGCCCGGGTGGCGGAGGCGCAACAGGGCAACAAAGCCACCATTCGGTCTCTGGTGGACGAACAGGGGCGCGAACTGCTCGAGCCAAGCAAAATGTGTGAGGCCTTTCAGCGGCACTTTGCTCGACTGTTTGGGACGAATGGCGAGCGAGAACGCAGGGTGGACTTCAGTGCCTACCTGCACAGCCTGCCACGACTCTCGGCAAGAGAGGCGGAGTGCTGCGAAGGTGCCATCACGGCGGCGGAAGTGAGGGACGCGATGGCGGGATGCTCGAGGGACAAATCTCCGGGTTTGGATGGTCTGCCCTACGAGCTTTACAACTGTAAGCCAGACTTGTTTGGAGACGTCTTGGCGGCCGTGTACTGCAACTGGCAGCAAAACGGGAGCATTCCCGGTTTTGTGAGTCGAGGAGCCGTAACGCTGCTGAAGAAAGATCCAAACAAGGGGGACGTCATAGATAACTTTAGGCCCATCACTCTGCTCAATGCAGACTTGAAAATTTTGGCCAAGGTGTTAGCCAAGCGGTTGGCGCTTGTCATCGAGAAACTGATCGGCAAGGCGCAAACGTGCGCGGTGCCGGGCAGGAGCATCCATGACAACCTCCATCTGATGCGCTACATCATAGAGAGGGTAGTTAAGGAACCTGGCATGGGTGGGGCCCTGATCAATTTAGATCAATCGAAAGCTTTCGATAGGGTAGACCATCAATACTTGGAGGCTGTCCTCATAGCAGCCGGCTTCGGTCCCATTTTCCGCGGCTGGATTGCTGCCTTGTACAGAGGCATCCGTTCGGTAGTTCGCGTCAATGGGCATCTATCAAGACCCTTCGACATTGCACGTTCGGTCCGTCAGGGATGCCCCCTCTCGTCGCTTCTGTACGTGTTGACTCTCGAGCCACTACTGCGGAAGCTGGCGACGCTGAGGGGCATCCCGCGAGAGTTGGGATGCGGGACGAGCGTGTCGTCATACGCGGACGACGTCACCGTCATAGTGTCTAGCCAAAAGCACATCGAGCTTGTCGGCGAGACACTGAGAGAATACGAAGCGGTAACGGGAGCGAAAATCAACCGGGATAAGTCAGTGGGCTTGCGGCTCGGCACCTGGAGAAGCAACCCCATGCCGTCAAGTAGCGCCTCCGTCGTGGGACGTTGGACTGACGGTCCGGTTGAGATGCTCGGGGTCTGGTTTGGTCCAGACCTCCAAACGGAGAAGAACTGGGACGAGATAACGAGAAGGGTGGCCACTCTAGCCCGGCAATGGGCCGAGAGGAAGCTTTCCCTGAAAGGTCGGGCGGAGGTGGCGAACACGTACATCGCGTCCGTCATCTACTACCGCCTGACCGTCCTTCCTTGTCCCGACCCTACCATCACCAAACTGGAGCGCATCCTCTTCCGCTTCTTGTGGAAAGGAAGCGTTCCGATGGTTAGGCGATCCGTTTGCTGCCAACACCCGTTAAAAGGAGGACTGGGCATGCCGTGGTTGATGATGCGCAGACACGCGCTGAGACTGCGACATCTCCGGCTCTACGTAGACAGCGGTGAACAGGTGTGGTCGCCGTTTGTGCGGCGCGCTTTCCCGCAGCTCGTCTCCATGACCGAACTGCAGTCATGGATCAAGAAGAGGCCGAGGAAGGGCGAATGGCACCGCGAGTGTCGCGCTGCTCTTCGGCAACTCCAACAACCCGGGTCAACCTTGAGCGACTGCATCACAACTAACGCATTCTATAGTGGATTAGTGGAGGGAAGGTATGACGACGATCTCGGGGCGAACCTGGGCGTCGACGAGGAATACCTGACCCGCCTGTTTAAGACGACCTTCGGGCCGGGACCTATGGACAACTTCCAGAGATCCCTGGCCTGGCAGTGCTATCGAGAAGCACTACCCGTTCGGGATAAGCTCTACAGGCATGGCTCGAGAAACACGGGGCCGACCTGTCCGAGATGCCGGCAGAGCGACGAAACCGTTCTGCACGCACTCGTACAGTGTCCCACCATTTCCGAGCTGTGGGCTTACGTCGAACAACTGCTATCGCGTGTGGGACGAGTCGGTCTATCAGCCGAGTCTATCGTGAATATTGTCGCGCCTCCTTCCTTTAAACGGGAAGGAAGAGCTATTTTCATCGTCCTTGTGGCTATGGCGAAAGAATGTGTATGGTGGACGCGTCTGAAAGGTCTAGAGACAAAGACTTTCCTCTCTGGGCAATCTCTCATCAACTTCTTCAAGTATCACCTGAAGAGGAAGTTGAGAGTAGAAAGGGAAGTCTTGTCTAGTGAATGCTTCAAAAAAAGATGGGTGAATGTAGCAAGGATGGCACGTGTGAACGACGGAGCCATCTTGAGCATAACCCTATGAACAAGAAAAAAAAATAAAACAAAAAGGCAAAAGAGAGTCACTTACTGTTATAGTTTCTTCAATGAGAATATTGACCAAGGTTACCGTGGTCTTTTCCGTAGGCTTTTCCTTCCACGGCTAAACCTAAACTGTCCTCCCCTCTTTTTACACGAGAACATTACTGTGTGATACACGATCCCTATTGATCGGCCTTTCCTTTTCTTTTTTTTTCGATCCCTTTTGATCGAACTGCCCCCTTTTCCCTTCCTACGATCCCTTTTGATCGACACCACCAATTTTTTTTTTTTTTTTTTTTTTTTTTTTTTTTTTTTTCCTTCCTTCCCCCTCCCAAAAAGAAAAGCTCTACATTGTATTTGTCCCATCTTCGTTGAGCCCTGTGTGGCTAATAAAAGAAATGTATCTATCTATCTATCTATCTATTTGTCTGTCTATTTATTTATTTATCTGTCTAACTATACTTCTATGTATTTATATAACTATTCATCCCTTTGTACACTTATATCAATCAATATTTTCTGTTAGTAACTAACGCTTTATCTCTCTCTCTCTCTTTCTCTATTATATTTATACACGCACACACACACACACACACATATGTATACACACACACACACACACAAACAAACACACACACACACACACATACGCACACACACACACACACACACACACACACACATATATATATATATATATATATATATATATATATATATGACAATCAGTTGTACGTATCTGCTTTCGTACGACCATATACATTCGTCCCTATATCTCTTTATCATCTGACATCTTTGATCTGTCCAATGATAAACTACGTCATAGCCTCATCAGAAGAATGACTAGAAGTACAATTGACCAGCGAGCAGATGGACGTTCAAAGAAATTTCCATAATTAATTTCATATGCTATTATGTCAAAAATAATAATGTAATGGAACTGACTATCAAAGTGTGTCTATGCATATGTTTCGTGTTCTGTCCTGCCACGTTAATTTCATCATGTGATTATCACTTGCGGCACACGTGTCACTCAAGCTATATATATATATATATATATATATATATATATATATATATATATATATATATATATATATATATATATATATATTATTTTCGAAACATAATTTCTGAAATTCAATGTGGTAGGCAATGATCTGTTTGAGAATGTTTTCTAACATACAGTTTCTGCTTATAGGAGTGGCTGTGTGGTAAGTAGCTTGCTTACCAACCACATGGTTCCGGGTTTAGTCCCACTGCGTGGCACCTTGGGCAAGTGTCTTCTACTATAGCCTCGGGCCGACCAAAGCCTTGTGAGTAGATTCGGTAGACGGAAACTGAAAGAAGCTTGTCGTATATATGTATATATATATATATATATATATATATATATATATATATATATATATATGCGTGTGTGTGTGTGTGTGTGTGTGTGTGTGTGTGTGTGTGTGTGTGTGTGTGTGTGTGTGTGTGTGCGCGTTTGTGTGTCTGTGTTTGTCCCCCTAGCATTGCTTGACAACCGATGCTGGTGTGCTTATGTTCCCGTCACCTAGCGGTTCAGCAAAAGAGACCGATAGAATAAGTATTAGGCTTACAAGGAATAAGTTCTGGGGTCGATTTGCTCGACTAAAGGCGGTGCTCCAGCATGGCCGCAGTCAAATGACTGAAACAAGTAAAAGTGAGTAAAGGAGTATATATATATATATATATATATATGTGTGTGTGTGTATGTATATAGATATATGTATATATATATATATATATATATATATATATATATATATATATATATAAATTTAATGAATGGAGTAAAATGCATATGTTAACTGCATGCTTTTATTTCCAACATATGTTTCGAAGATTACAAATTATACCATCCATAGGAATCGGCAATGTTGAAAATGTAATCTTCTCTTCAGGGAAATGCATGGGAACCAGCTCAAACGTAAGACATTTTAACCGAATGTGAGAACTATAGTTGGAGAAGGTTATTACGTAATATATTTGAAAAAGCCGTTGGAGATTAGGACGCTACCAGACAGTACGTTGGACAAGAAGGGAAGAAAAGAAGGAAAGCAAAAAAGGAAAAAAGAAGAGAAATTCAGAGTGTGAAGTTGGGAGATAATAAGATGATTTAAATCCGATAAAAATTGGAGAGGAATGTTATTTAAATAATGTGATCGTAAGGGGAAGTTAATCTTGTATTTCTACAAAAAATGCTGAGATAAATGTATATAATCATATATACTCATGTATACGCGCATATATACACACATACATACTCACACACAAACATACATATACTCGAATAAATACATATATGCATACATATATACACTTACGTACAAACACACACACACACACACACACACACACACATACCTAGTACTTATTCTATCGGTCTCTGTTGCCGAACTGCTAGGTTACGGAGACCTAAACACACCAACATCGGTTTGCCCCAGTACAGCACAGATTAGGCGAATTCATACTCTCCACTTTCGTTTAGTTTCGGTCAATTAACTATTTTATCTGACCAAACTTACTCGCTGACCTTTCGGAATTTTGATGGTTTCGGCTCTCCGTTTATCTCAAAATCTGTTAATTTTATATCTCTATATATTCTTTTGGTCTTAATTATTGGTAGTTTCCAGTCGTTCATTACTTTTTTTAGATCCATTGACTATTACAATTTTTCTTCATACATACATACATACATACATACATACATACATACATACATACATACATACAAGTAAAGATATGTAAAACCTTCCCAAAATTTAGCACATAAATACATATGCATGCATCTAGACATGAAAATATATACATAAAAACGCATCCATAAAACAAACATACAAATCTGCGCATACACTAACACCAAATACTGCACACACACACACATATGCACAAATATCTAGATGACGTTGATAAAAGTTCCATTGAAGGAGCCTTGAATCTGTGTTAGAGTCCGGCTCTTTCTCTATTGACAAGAAATACAGAAATGAAACTGATTGATAACATACATACATACATACATACATACATACATACATACATACATACATACATGCAAGCAATAATACCCCGTTGTTGATGTTGAAATTCCAATGAAGCAGCCTTGAATCTAGGTTAGAAACCGGCTTTTTCTCTAATGGCAAGAAATCTTGAAATGAAACTGAGCAATGACATATAAACATGATGATTGCTTCATCTTGATAGCTGTCCCATCAACACACACACCATACCACATCACACAGCACAATCATTCCGTTGATGAGCCCCTTAGATAACTTTTAAGACCAGCTGCTGACTGACAGGCTTTAAAACACAAGTATTATTCAAGATTCTTCTACATCTTTGCCCTTTGCTTGGGGTAAACGTCCTGCACGCGGTGCTCTCAGTTCGAAAATCTAAGCTGATGTTTACTGTACCTTTAATGCTTTCGGAATCGATAAATAAAGTACCATTCATGTACTGGTGTGAATTCCCCTCTGTCATTCTTTCTTTCATTAATTCTTTCTTCCTTCGTTTTTTCTTTTTTTCTTTCTTTTTGTTTGCTTGTCTCTCTTTCTAGAAGAAAT
>NC_142952.1:25598730-25618730 GCF_046866305.1 Octopus bimaculoides
GGCCATAATTCATGACTAGTATCGATTAGCAAGCCGTGGTATTGATTATTAGAGTTTGCTTGAAAATAAACGTAATTTATATGTAATTTTTTTAATCATAATGAAATAAGTCGATTTCATTTTAACGTAATATTTGATTAGAGATGGGGTAATATCAACTGATTCATAGAAGATTCATATTTTCTTTGCTTTATATGCACACACACGCTCACACACTCACACACACTCACACACACTCACACACATGCATAATGTACACACGTATTTGTGGCTTAGTATTAATTTTGAGAGCACGTTATCTATATACACATTCACGTATTCATACATATATTCATACATATATTCATACATACATATATGCCTTCATACATACATACATACATACATACATACATACATACATACATGCATGCATACATACATACATACATACATACATGCATACATACATACACTCATACACATGTGTTTGTCTATGTATGTGTGTATGTATGTATGTTTGTATGTATATCATATCCAAATTAACAATACATATGTCAATAGTAGTCCGCGCATCGACGTGCGTACACGCAATTGAATAGGAAAGAGGATTCCAAATCGGTTATTTTTCTGTTTCTATGCCCAGAATTTATTTATATTGTTACATTCAGTAGCATATGTATGTGTTTTGTATACGTACGTTTGTGTGTGTGTGTGTGTGTGTGTGTGTGTGTGTGTGTGTGTGTGTGTGTGTGTGTGTGTGTGTGTGTGTGTGTGTGTGTGTGTGCGCGCGCGTGTGTGTGTATGAGTGTGTGCATGTGTGTGTGTATGAGTGTGTGCATGTGTGTGTGTCTTTGTGTCCGCGTTTGTCCCCTCTCCACTGCTTGGCAACCTATGTCGGTGTGTTTATGTCCCCATAACGTAGCGGTTCTGCAAAGAGCCCGATAAAATAAATACCAGGTTTAAAACAAAACAAAAACAGTACTGGACTCGATTGATTCGACTAAAAGTTATTCAAGGCGGTGCCCCAGTATGGCCGCAGTCTAAGAACTAAAGCAAGTAAAAGATAAAATATAATAACGAGAAAATCTTATTATTAACCTCCTCCTTCGTTTAACTTTGGGGCGTGATATGACCACAACTCTATACAATACAATTCTTAGAAAGGAAGTTCTCTGAAAGCAAAAATATCATTACAATGTTGTGGAGAATATGCATAATTGACAATAATGAAATGTTTCTGGAAAATGTTGGTACAACAGACCAAATATTGTTAATTGGAATAGAGAAAAGAAAGTGGTCATCTTAGTGGAAATAAGTTGTTTAACTGTTGTTAATTTAATGTGACAGATGTTTACAGAAACCCTTGAGCAATGCAAGCGAAGAGTTAAACAAACTGTGTAAGGTGATGTAGTCAATGAATGAAAACAAAGAGAGGCGAAATTGCATCAACATACGTACGTTGTTTAATGACATTATGTTTTGAGAAAATATAGAGTCAGCAACACTCGTATATGTGTATAAATATATATACTATATATTTATAGTATATGTGTAGGTATATATAGAAATATAAGCGTGGGGTGTGTAGAAAATAGAAGAAAAGGGAAATAAGGAAAGATTCTAACAATGCAGACAATTTTACAAAACAAAAATCTTTATATTTCGGGCAAAATGGTCTATATTCAGAAGAAAGCCATCCAAGGAACGAGTATCTTGTTTGTAAAACTTTCTTCATTCTTAGAAGCGTTCTTTATTTCTCTTTTCTTCCATTCTCTATATCTGTACTACAACGCTTCAAGCGAAATATAATACTCATATATACATACATATACACATACACACATATATATATGCACACACAGAGCTCTATCTAGTATGCTCCAAAGATTTACAATTGGGTTCATGTCAGGAGATTGGTTCGGCCAACGTAGCATTTTGATCCCATTTTTAGTCAGCCATTGTTGATTCCTTTTCGCTGTGTGGCATGGAGTCTCATCTTCCATGAATAAAAACTCATATTTCGTTATGTTATCGTGTGAATACATCGGAAGTAGTCCTTGCTTAAGTATTTCGATGTATTTTTCAGAGTTTATGGTTCCAACACATTCGATCAGCTCAGAACGACCGTTGCTGGTGACAGCTCCCCATACCATTACAGTGAGGCCGCCATGTTTCACAGTTGGTTGGAGTCGTTTCAAATCAAATTCTTGATTGGGAATCCTCCAGAGCCAAACACGTCCACTGTCTGAAAATAATGCAAATCTGGATACATCTGAGAAAATCCCTCTATCCCAAAATAAACTGGATTTTTCTGACATCTCCTTAGCCCATTTCTTTATTTTCATGATATTAATTGGTTGAAGGAGAGGTTTTCTTCTAGCTGCTCGTCCATGATACCCAACCTTATGCAGATATGTAACACATGTTCCTGGACTAACTTCAAGCTGTTTTGCAATGTCAGAAGTCTTCGAACGGGGTTCGTTTTCCATAGTTCTCTTCAAACAGCGAAGCTTCCTTTCCGAGGGCCCAGGTCGGTCGGGAAGAGAATCTGTTGATTCTTTTCCTTGGCTTTTGAATTGCGCTATAATTCTATTAACAGTAGCAAGAGGAATTTGAAGATTTTTGGCAATTTTTCGCTGGCTAAGACCAGCCTCAGATTGCCCAACAATACGACCTCTTTGAAAATCTGAAAAGTTCAGTTGAATTTCTTGTGCGTAGCATGGTTACTCTTCACAAATGAAATGCAATCGATAGGTAGGACTACATACTTTAGTATTCAATTCAAATTCCCTTTGCAGTTTTTAATTCAGAAACTCTTTTTGGCATTGAACTGATGAGTCATTATTGGAACCTGGAATGAAAAAGAATAATTACATTGTAAATTCTACACCGCTGAAAACATATTGAGACTCTTAGATCAGAAATTTTGAAAATTAAAAGTGTCTATTTACTTCCTGAATGTCTGTGTATATATATATATATATATATATATATATATATATATATATATATATATTTGTTTTGCAAGATTTTTGATATGAAATCGTGTGTTGAAACAGATGTTGTTGTACTTGGGGATGGTCATATTGCCAGTTTAGCCAATAAAACGAACACGTATTAACAGAGAATATAGGTGATACAGACACTCCCCATACACACATGCACTTACAAAAGACACAGACACATTGAAGGACACGCATGTGTAGACACATACAATAGGAATACAAAATACAAAATGGCTGATAGTTAGCAAGGTGAGACACACATAAGAAAGAAGGAAACAAAGGACCACTGATGAGGTCACAGAAGTGTGACGAAAGAACTCTGGCCGAAATAAGATTAAGATTAATGTAATATAAAGCTGAAGCAAATTAACACCAAATATACAGTGCGTGTGTTTTTATTGGCTAAACTGGTAATATGACCATCCCCAAGTACAACAATATATATATATATATATATATATATATATATATATATATATATATATATATATATATATATATATGTATATATACTTTTCTACTCTAGACACAAAGCCCGAAATTTTGGGGGAGGATACTAATCGATTAGATCGATCCCAGTACGCACCTGATACTTAATTTATCGACCCCGAAAGGATGAAAAGCAAAGTCGACCTCGGCGGAATTTGAACTCAGGACGTTAAAACAGACGAAATACCGCTAAGCATTTCGCCCAGCAAGCTAACGTTTCCGTCAACACACCGCCTTGTATATCTATATGTATTGTACATCGTATATACATATTGAGTGAGACGGAGAGGATGAGAGAAAAGGGACCGATAAAAAGCTCCACAGACAGACAGACAGACTGAAGGATAGATAGATAGATAGATAGATAGATAGATAGATAGATAGATAGATAGATAGATAGATAGATAGACAAAAACTTGTGTGCATGTTGAAGCCATTGCCATTAATACTCTGTGAGATAAAATCATAAAATCTATTATGTATCTTGCCTCTGCACTAAAAATATTTATCCATTATAACAAGGTGAACCGACAGAATTGTTTGTGCGTAGAACAAAATGCGAAGAAGCGTTCTTTCTGGTTCTTTACTTTCTGAATTTAAATTCAGCATGGCCGACTTTGCTTTTTGCTGTCGCTAAAATAAAGCAGCGGTTGAGCAATGAAGTTGATGTAATCAATTATACTCTTACTCTTAAAATTGCTGGACTTATGTCAAAATTTTGAAACGGTTATTTGATACATAGAAGTGGGTGTGTGGTAAGAAGTTTGCTTCTGAACCACATGGTTCCGAGTTCAGTCCCTCTGCATGGCAACTTGGGCAAGTGTCTTCTACTCTAGCTCTGGGCTGACCAAAGACTTGTGAATGGATTTCTTAGACGGAAACTGAAAGAAGCCTGTCGTTCATGATTAGTAGCTCTAGTTTTCTGTAGTTGCTGGATTTGTTGAGTGTACAAACAGATTAGCTACTTATTTCTCGGGGAAAGGTCAAAGTAAGGTTTGAAGATCGACCGAAGCTGTTCCTAAGTTTTTTAATCTGCAAGGTAAGTTATATTTGCCCTGTTTATATATTTACTCCATAGGTTACATATGTGTGTGTGTGTGAGGGAGAGTGAGAGAGAGATAGGTAGAGAGAGAGCGAAAGAGAGAGAGAGAGAGAGACTCTCCGTGTGTGTTTCTCCCTTGCTAACGATTTACAGCCGGTGTTTGTTGAAGTTTTTTGTAAATTAGCGGTTCGGCATGGTCATTCGATGGAATGAGTACCAGCTTTTTCCCTTTTTCTTTTAATTAAGTACTGGAGTTGATTTGTTCGATTAAAATCCTAAAAACGGCGCCCCAGCATGGCCGCAGTCCAATGAGTGAAACCGAGTGATCTGTTGTGTTCTTAATCAAAACACTTCATCTCATGTTGCACTTCGATACTTCAGGTGTGGTACACCGTACACATGTTCTGACAACGTCGATTTGACTGAGGGAGTGAGCTAATGTTTGATCACTATACGTTTGATCACTATTGGCAAATTATTTTTGCAGGTCGTTCAGTGGTTCAAAATAATGTTTGTAGATTGACTCCATCGTCAGGTGAGACGATGGATACAGAAAATGGTACGGGTGGGGATTACTAAAGTGAGTAGTAAACTGCAAAAAAGAAAAGAATAATAGGATATGAGGGTCAAGTTTCTAAAAATAAACAGTGTTTATTGTACTGGCTAGTGTGATAAGGGGCTGAGGAATCAAAGAGAGAAAGAAGTACGTATTGATATACGTACGCAGGCACACACATGGATATACGTTTGTATATGCATTATTATATAGGCCCGCATACTTATGTACTTAAACCAATACGCATATATGCATATATATATATATATATATGTATATATATATATATATATATATATATATATATATATATATATATATATATATATATATATATATATATATATATATATAGGAAAATGTAAAAAGGCCAGAATGCTGAACTGGGAGCATAATTTAATTAAGATTTTTTCTAACCGGTTTTCATTGCGATGAAGCAAATTATCAAGAAGGAGAATGAAAATGTTTTTTTACAAAGAAGTACAAAAAAGTACAAAATGAAGAAAATAATATATAAAACAATAATATATAAAAAAATAAATATACCCATACATTATATTGTCTTTGAGCTTTTGTAGTTCAATAGTAGTTCATGTATAAATTGGTAGGAAAAATAAGGATGCATGAGAGTTGAGTTTTGTTAGGTTTAAAAAAAGGGTTAAAAGTTTGTGTTAAGCAGGAAATGTGGTGTCAAAACAGGAAGTGTGTGTAAGGGGAGACAAGTGTTTTTAGTTAGAGTTATGAACTCTTTTTTTCAAAACAGGAAGTTTGTGTCTGTTCATAGAGAAATAAGGTCACTGAGGGGTGTGTGTGTTAAGAAATGGTTGGAATTTCTCTATGAAAAGATTCTCCTTGTTGATTCTTTCTTGTGTGGAGATTAAGAAAGAATCAACAAGGAGAATCTTTTCATAGAGAAATTCCAACCATTTCTTAACACACACACCCCTCAGTGACCTTATTTCTCTATGAACAGACACAAACTTCCTGTTTTGAAAAAAAGAGTTCATAACTCTAACTAAAAACACTTGTCTCCCCTTACACACACTTCCTGTTTTGACACCACATTTCCTGCTTAACACAAACTTTTAACCCTTTTTTTAAACCTAACAAAACTCAACTCTCATGCATCCTTATTTTTCCTACCAATTTATACATGAACTACTATTGAACTACAAAAGCTCAAAGACAATATAATGTATGGGTATATTTATTTTTTTATATATTATTGTTTTATATATTATTTTCTTCATTTTGTACTTTTTTGTACTTCTTTGTAAAAAAACATTTTCATTCTCCTTCTTGATAATTTGCTTCATCGCAATGAAAACCGGTTAGAAAAAATCTTAATTAAATTATGCTCCCAGTTCAGCATTCTGGCTTTTTTACATTTTCCTATTATTTCTCCACGTGCGGTTAACACAACCCCACTATTTACTGACTTATATATATATATATATATATATATATATATATATATATATATATATATATATATATATATATATGTATATATATATACCCGAGTTTGTATGATTGCGTATAGAAACGTGAAAATCAACCTAGTCTGATTTTTACGTTTCATAATATACAATTTTTACAATACTAAAATATTAGAATATTATATATTTATTGCGATAAAACCAGTACTTTCGTGCATTACGCAATCATCAGTTCTATGTTGTTATTGTAGTAGTAGTAGTAGTAGTAGTAGTAGTAGTAGTAGTAGTAGTAGTAGTAGTAGTAGTAGTAGTAGTTATAGTAGTAGTAGTAGTAGAAACAGTCTTGAACTACAATTGACGACTGTAGTGAAATAATTAAATTTGTCCTTTAAATACATTCTGATAGAATCCAACAGGTTGAATCTTACGAACTGCATTTCGATCAATCAGTATGATGCTGAGATGTCACGGTTTGGTGAATGTACCAACTTGGTTAGCATTTATCTCGCTTTTTTAAACGAGTTATGTTAGACAATTGCTATGCGGCCTAGACGTCATGAAACCATGGGAACGTCAAGGATTCTTTACTTTGACCGCACCTAAAGAAATAATTGTTTGGCTGTATTTTGGAATGTTATAAACAAAATTCCTGTTTTCATTGAATTCTATTGTTACTATTCCTACAATTTTCCAGAAATTTTACGTTTCAATCAAGTCAATGTTGATATGGTTAACACGACCACCATCATCACCATCACCTTTGTTATTGTTAGTGGTGGCAATGGTAGTAGTAATAATTGCAGTAGTCCTCATTATTATTATTATTATTATTATTATTATTATTTAAAGGTCACAATATATATATTAAAGCGCTACTAGTAGTTTCATATTTTGAGAGAACTCAAAACATTCTTACATATCTCTCACCAGATGGAGTACGTTTTTTTGTTGAATTTTGTGTCACACATTATATGCGTGTGTGTGTGCGTGTGTGTGTGTGTGTAATTATGTATGTATGTATGTAATATATTATGATTATATTAAATTTATAACGTAACAACTGTCACAAATTTAAACTTCATTCTTCTGTTGGTTAATACACACACACACGGTCATATATATATATATATATATATATATATATATATATATATATATATATATATATATATATATATATATATATATATATATATATATGCATACATACATACAGACGTGTGTGTGTGTGTACTTATGCGTATATGCATGTGTGAAGAACACAAGTGGAATTTAAAGATACACAACATTTGTTTCACCAATATTCTTTATTGATGAATAGTTCCGTTACTGGGATTACATAATGAAAAACTTTAGCTTTTGTCTGGTTATTTTAAACCTAGGTAAAACAAAAAAAATTCAAATCGAGTCACATTACCAGTCATCGGCATATCCTACCTGTGTTCTTTTATACAAGTCCCATATCTGGAACCATCTCTCTGTTCGGTCTATAACTTGCATTGAATCGGGAACCTTCAAGTGTGTATACATATATATTGGTTCAAAAGTAAATTTAAGGGTAAGCGAGTTAGGCAGGTCAATATACAAAGTATATTAAATATTAAATACATGAAATACAAATATAAATATATATATACATTTACATAAAAAAAAGGAAGTGATCTTCCTTGAAGGCGGAGGCTTGTCTCATCTGACGATGGAATCAATCTACAAACATTATTTTGAACCACCCAGAAACAGCTGTTGGATTTAAAATACTTTTCTTCAACCCCTTCAATTCTTGATATCATTTCTATTTTGTATAAGTCGGACCTTTTTGTATATAATATAGATAGATTGTGTGTGTGTATATGTCATTGCTCAGTTTTATTTCAAGATTTCTTGCCAATAAGGAAAGAGCCGGTTTCTAACCTACATCCAAGGCTCCTTCCTTGGAATTTCAACATCATCAACGGGTATTTTTGTTTGTTTGCTTGTATGTATGTATGTATGTATGTATGTATGTATGTATGTATGTATGCATGTATGCATGTATGTATGTATGTATGTATGTACCTATACCCCAATAAGGGTTGAAAATCGATTAGTGCTGTTCATTTCGTTCGGCGTGTGAGTGACGCAACACCATTCTAGATCTAACAGTACTCAGGCATTGATATGTGGTTAAGAAACTCGATTTGCAGCCTCGTAATTTTGGAATCAATCCTACTGCGCCGCAGCACCTGGGACATGTGTCTTTCTACTGTAGCCCCAGACCGATTAATACCATCAATCTACAGAGACATAATTAAATCTACCATGTTTATATACATACGCACACATACACACACACGTACATACACACATATACAACCGCGTGAGGTTGGGTTTGAATGATGTAACAGCACGTTGTCAACATTTAATAGTAACTTTTATTTCACAACGTGAGTCATTTTCAGGTTGGTCATGAATTAGAAAGTTTCCAAAGTCAACACAATTGAAAGGATAATTTTGTAGCATTCATAAATAGTTGATAACAAAAGCCCGGTATTTAAGCTTGCCAAGAGAGGAGTCAATATACACAATAGATTCATATCGGCCAACTACTACGCAATATTCAGGTTGAGTAAGAGTCGTGTAAATAACTATATTAACAGTAAGAAAGAGTACTGAGCTGGACTGCGGATTATCGCACACTGAAGATTGTTGCTAAAAATACATACTAATAGTAACCCTTTGAACAGAGACGTTCCTGAAGAATCTAGAATGGACTATCACGTGAAGAAGTCTGGCTGCTGATTGGTCCTTAACTTGGCCTCTCACGTGAACAAAGGTTGTGCTACGTCGTGAAGTTTACTTCGAATTCTGACGATTCGGTTTTGAGCCTTGCTACAATTGCAAGACCAAAAACCTTAACCACGCCACCATAACTATGTCCATTTTGCAACGATTCAACAACTCTGAGAACGTCTTAGTTTTAGTTCTTAGATAAACATATTGCAAGAATGGCTCTCCAACGCCATATTGTATTTCAATAGTTGTGTTATGACACTTCTATAAACATTTGATGGGAATAATCTTACAGAAATACTAGCAGTGTTTACTTAACGACTCTAGGCTACGTAACAGATCTATTGATGTGGAGTGGATACTGGATATCGATCGATTCTTTCTATTTACAAATTGTTCCTCTGTGTATTAATATTCCCAGAAGTGGAATTTTTCTTCCCCACTTTCTCCTTTCTCTCTCTCTTTCTCCCCCTCTCTCCCAATCTATCTATCTATCTATCTATCTATCTATCTATCTATCTATCTATCACTCTTTCTTTCTCACTCATGCAGATATATATATATATATATATATATATATAAATATATATATATATATATATATATATATATATATATATATATATATATACTCTTTTTGCCTCACTATTTCCTAAATTTTTTTTATATTTCATCCTCACATATTTACACACAAAAATATACACATAAGCGCACATATTTACTTCTTTTTCTTTTTTATCTCTCACAACTCTCTCTCTCTCTCTCTTCCTCATAAAAATATTCAGACTTTCGTTCTATATATCTCGCGCCTCTCTCTCTCTCTCTCTCTCTCTCACACACACACACGCACACACATACACACACACACACT
Organism: Octopus bimaculoides; assembly: GCF_046866305.1. Classification (NCBI taxonomy): domain Eukaryota; kingdom Metazoa; phylum Mollusca; class Cephalopoda; order Octopoda; family Octopodidae; genus Octopus; species Octopus bimaculoides. The sequence goes on from NC_142952.1 coordinate 25,608,884, forward strand.
GTCTTCCTCATATAAATCCACACTTGTGTCCATTCTATCTAACCACCTATCAATCTACCGGTCTGCCTATATACCTACATGCAAACTTTCCCACCTACCTTCATTCCTATCTATCTATCTATCTATCTATCTATCTATCTATCTATCTATCTATCTATCTATCTATCTGTCTGTCTGTCTGTCTATCTATCTAGCTATCTGAAAAGAACTCTGTGATATTGTCTATATCAAGACGTCAAGTAGGAGAGACGATATCAATTTGCCCTGATTTCCCACACAAAGTTAAACACTAAATATTCCGATGAAATGAAGTGACGGTTAATTAGACAGTTTTATTTGTTTATGGCCATCTCGACTGAGCCAGTTGGAAAAAATGTTTAGTATCAGTAGCATGGAATGGTTCACATTGATCTCATCAAAAAGACAGATTTATGATTTATTTATGTAATAAATACATAAATATCATATAATAATTTCGTACTTAGAAACGTATACGGTTGTTAAAGATAGCAGCCAAATCTCCCTCATCACACACCGATCAGGAAAGCGCTGGTATCTTTTATATTATCGTTTACCATGTTTTACTTAAACAAGTAAAACATTGGACTATGGCCATGCTGGGGCATCGTCTTGAAGGGGTTTAGTCGAACAAATCGGCCCCCTGTAATCGTTTGTTTCTATTTGTTTGTTATTTAGTCTATCAGTCTATTTTGCCGAACGACTAGATTAACGGGGGACGTGAGCAAACCGAAACGGGCCGCCAAGCGGTGGTGAGTTACAAGCATAAAAACGCAATCACGCACGCACATACACACACACACATACACACACTCACACATACATACATACATACATACATACATACATAGTACGTACGTATATGGACAACTATTCTAATCCTTACAACTGAGAACAGAATAATTGTTTCTGATAGAACAAGCATTTCAAAGGGAATATTCGTAGATAATCTTTCTGTACTTCTTTTCATTTTGGCACTAAATCCATTATCTTCCTCATGCAAAAAAACAAATGGTTACATGCTAGGATCTTAAACTGCTAGAGATATCAATGTTACTCATAATTTCTTTGTAGACGACCTGAAGATGTGTGCTAAAAGTGTTAACAAGGCCAAAAAACAACTGGAATTAATAACAAAATTTTCAGCTGATACAGGCATGGAATTTGGCCGAAAGAAATGTTCATATTTGGTTATAGAACGAGGTAAGTCAGTCCCCCAAACCCCAAACCTGTGCATCAACTGTCTCTCTATCTCCCCCATTCCACACAATGAATGTTACAAGTACCTAGGCATACATGAAAATGTATCATATGAAGGCACTGTGAATGAAGATAGAGTGACTCGAGAATATTACACCAGACTTAGGAAAATATGGCAGTCGGAATTTTCCTCTTACAACAAAACAATATCCTACAATGCATTTTCAGTACCAGTGGTGATCCCAACATTTGGGATACTTGATTGGTCTGTAGAGGAAATCCACTCCATAGATATCAAAACCCGCAAAATCCTGACAACAGCTGGGGACTTCCACAGAAACAGTGATGTTGACAGGTTCTACCTAAAAAGAAATGAAGGTAGAGGCCAGAGATCAGTGCAGACGGCCTTCGAACGTCGTATAGTATCATTCAGGCAGCACCTGCTGAGCAACATAGATGCGGTGCTGAAAAGTGAAGTGAGCAACATTGTACGAGTTGGCAGTGAGCTCCTCAAGAAGCACTCTCCTCCTGATGAACTCCCATACAGCCCTAAAACATCTGGATTTTCTTACCTCAGAGGGGACTTGGATGGAAAGCACTCAGCATACCAAAAAAGACCATGCATGAGTATTTACACGAAGCGCAAACTCTATTGGACATAAAACCACTATATCACATCACACTTTGAGGGCTGTGCGTTTGCAATCCAGTAACAGGAAATTGCCACGAACTACCTGATGAACAAGAGAGACAGTGACGGTCTTGTAATCCCAAGGCGCAACCGCCTGTGTAGGCTATGTCATGTTTCTGTGGAAGACATCACGCATGTGATTAGCAGCCGTCCTTAAATATCACGGTGCTACTGCCCTATGCGACATGATGTTGTAGCTAAAACAATGTACAATGCTATCCGCAAAAAGGACAGTCCTGAAATAAACTTAGAAAATCCCTCTGGAATACATTCATAAATACCAACTCAAGGAATACTGGTGGAATATTCCCCATCAAAACGTCTGTCAAATGTAAACATAACAGGCCGGATATTGTTGTTTGGGACAGAGGGGAAAAGGCATGTACCATCATAGAGGCCAGATGCCCTGTAAATATAAATATCTCTTTGAAAATCAGAAGAAAAGAGGATATCTATGGACAACTGCTACGAAACCTCCAGCTTCTATATCCAGACTATGAATTCATATTCATACCAATAATAATTGGAGCACTAGGTTTTGTTAGTAAATGCTTAAAGGAGAATCTGGATAAATTGGGATTTTCAGAAAGAGAAATCGACCGGCTAACCCGTACATTATAAATGCAATCTGAGAGTGGAACAGTAAAAATATGCAAGACTTTTCTCAAGTTCCAAATGTGAATTTGTCTGTGTTAGCTACATCCCAAAGATGGAGCCTTGTATCTTTTTTTAAATCGGCTCCCTCTTCAGTGGAAGACTTATAATAATTAAGAAATAGAAGAGACATACATACATACATACATACATACATACATACATACATACATACATACATATGAATGCCTTACTCGTGAATCAGTATGGCTTCCGTTGCAGTAGAAGCATCGCTGACATGATCTGCCTTCGCCAAATTCAGGAAAATGCATTGGGCAGAACATGCCTATGTATGCTGTGTTCATAGACTTCACAAAGACTTTAGACACACTATCTTGTGATGGACTTTGGGTGGCTCTTAAAGAACATAGAGATCTTAGAAGGTTCATCTACAGAATCAGGTCCCAGCACGACTGAATGCAGGCGTTCTTAGCAATACTTCAAGCGAATTTGTGGTGACAAATGGAGTTAAATAAGAGTGCGTACTTTCTTCAACACTGTTCTTCCTCTATCTCACAAAAGCGTTGGAAGTTGCCTTTGAGGGAATTGGAGGGGGAGGGATTTACATCTAGACGCCGCATGATGTTGATTTGTTCAATGCTGCGCAGTATAAAGCTGAGACGCGCACTGCAAACGTCCTAGTATGGGAGATGTTGTTCGCTGACGATAGTGCGCTAGCTGTCCACAACGCTGAAGATATGCAGAAACTGGTAGATAACTTTGCCAGAGCTGTGTAACAGCTCCGCTTAAAGATTAACATAAAAAAAAAACGAATGCTTGCGGAGAACCTAAATTCCTCTCTTACAGAAAATAAACATTCATGTCTTTGATAAGATCTTGCCAAACAGGTCGGATTGGACGAAGTGGTTTCGTTGGATACCCTCCGCGTTCACCAGACCTTACACATTTAGACTTTTTTATGAGGATACTTAGACAAAGTCTACGTTATGAAACTTGCAACGGTCGCTGATTTGAGAGCAGCCATTGAACGAAAACGGACATGAATTGGTGGCCCTGAGCAAAACATTCAAATACCTAAGCATCGTTATCTCAGTTGATGCAAAATAGACCAGGAAATTACATACAGAATAAGCAGAATTAGTGCGTCATTTGGTAGACAGCAGAAGAGTTTGTGGGAAAACGGGCATGTTTCCATACGTGTCAAATGTAAGGTGTACCAGGCTATAGTGCTTTATTCCCTGTTGTATGGAGTTGAAACCTGGATAGTCTATAAAGCTCTAGCAGACAAGTTACATGCATATATGATGAGACAGCTACGACGAATCATGAATATTATCCGTCTTAACAAGATCAAGAATGAAGAGACCCTATGGTGACAACGCGGAGCAATGGAATCGCAAATATCACGAGTCAATTCGTTTGGTATTTGTGTGCGTTTTCATTCAATGGCTGCTCTCAAATCAGCGACCGTTGCAAGTTTCATAACGTAGATTTTGTCTAAGTATCCTCATAAAAAAGTCTAAATGTGTAAGGTCTGGTGAACGCGGAGGGTATCCAACGAAACCACTTCGTCCAATCCACCTGGTTGGCAAGATCTTATCAAAGACGGATCTAGCATCGCAATGGTAGTGTGGGGGGTGCCCCATCTTGCTGAAAATAAAACTCCTCATCTTCAAAGTTTTCTGAAACACTTGGCATGACAGACTGTTGCAGTAATTTGAGGTAAACAGGACCAGTCACAGTAGGGTCAAAAAAGAATGGTCCAATTAATCCTCTTGACGATAAGCCACACCACACTGCAACTCCTGGTAAGCTAACATGTATGTATGTATGTATGTATGTATGTATGTACGTATGCATGTACGTATGTGTGTATGCATAAATATATATATATATACATATATATATATACAAAGGCATACATACACATATGAATATGTATGTACGTATTTACATATATATATATATATATATATATATATATATATATATATATATATATATATACACGCACACACACACACACACACACACAAGTTTATATGCTTACATATGTATGTGCGTGCATGTTTATAATAACAATGTTGTATTTGCGTGTATTTCTACTTTCAAAATAGCATTCACAGACTGAGAAAACATAACATATTGCTTACTGTATATCTGTTTAGCCTACTTTGCATCGCATCACCAAAGGTTTCATAACAGGAAACAATCCTCAGTCAAAGACAGCCAGTAATAGTAACCCCGCCACTCAAGAAATGCAGCATTGGTACGTCGTCTCGGTGGTGACTTCTAGTTGACTACATCTGAGTTGTCATTTATTTAACTTCCGGTGGTGTGACGAGTCACGTCTGAGAATTTAATCCGTTTGGAGTATTCTGTTATATTTGGAGAGATGAAACTCATCATGATGACACTTATTCATTGAATCCGTCTCTTGTTTAGAAAGACTTCTGAATTTTTCAACGTTGCACAAATTGAAAAAGCTTTCCCCTCTTATATTTGTTATTGTAGGCTAAAGTGGACTTTGGAATTTTAAAATTAACTTGTCTCCAGTTACCACCAATGCAGCTGTGATGTGTCTGATTTATTTGCAAGTAAATTAGTTATTATTTCTAGCTTCATTTGCATTTTAAAAGCTGCTCATTCTAATTATGTCGAAAGACAGCAGATCTTAGTGTAGTAGTATTGCTGCCGTCCGGTATACAGCAAGCCCATGGTTTAATTCATGTAGGTGACTCTGTGCACTTTTCTTCCAGCTAAGAGATATTTTACCTGATATATTACATGTTATTATTTTTAACGTTATTCAGGCGGCGAAGTAGCTAAATCGTTAACATGCAAGAGTGGCTGTGTGGTAAGTAGCTTGCTTACCAGCCACATGGTTCCGGGTTCAGTCCCACTGCGTGGCACCTTGGGCAAGTGTCTTCTACTATAGCCTCGGACCGACCAAAGCCTTGTGAGTGGATTTGGTAGACGGAAACTGAAAGAAGCCCGTCGTATAAATATGTATATATATATGTTTGTGTGTCTGTGTTTGTCCCCCCAACATCGCTTGATAACCTATGCTAGTGTGTTTACGTCCCTGTAACTTAGCGGTTCGGCAAAAGAGACCGATAGAATAAGTACTAGGCTTACAAAGAATAAGTTCTGTGGGTCGATTTGCTCGACTAAAGGCGGTGCTCCAGCATGGCTGCAGTCAAATGACTGAAAGAAGTAAAAGAGTAAAAGAGAACGCCGGGCAAAATACTTTGTGGCATTTCGTCCATTTTTACCTTCTGAATTGAAACTCCGCTGAGGATGACTTTGCCTTTCATCCTTTGAAGATTGATAAAATCGGCACCCGTTGAGTACTGAGGTAGACGTAATCGACTAGCCCTTCCCCTAAAATTTCAGATCATATGCGTATAGTAGGAAAGATTATTTATAACGCTATTAAGGTAGCAAGCTGGCAGAATCTTTAGCACGCGGGGCAAAATGCTTAGCGACATTTCATTCGTTTTTATGATCCGAGTTCAAATTTCACCAAGGTCAACTTTGCCTGAACTAACTTTGCCTGAAATAGGTACCAGTTAAACGCAGGGGTCGATGTAATTGACTTACTCCTCCCCGTAATTGCTGAGAGTATGACAAACACAGACACACAGACACCTCCCCACACACATACATATATATATATATATATATATATATATATATATATATATATATAGTTATATATATATAGTTATATATATATATATATATATATATATATATATATATATATATAACTATATATATATATATATATATATATATATGTGTGTGTGTGTATATATATATATATATATATATATATATATATATATATATATATATATATATATATATATATATATATATATGTATGTGTGTGTGTGTGTGTGTGTGTATATATATATATATATATATATGGCTGTGTGGTAAGACGCTAGCACAGGAGTGCTTTCTAATCACATGGTTCCGGGTTCAGTCCCACTGCGTGACTCCTTGGGCAAGTGTCTTCCATTATAGCCTCGGACCGACCAAGGTCTTGTTTGTGGATTTGATAGGCAGAAACTGTGTGTATGTTCAAATATGTCGTGTTTGTTTTTGTTACTGTAGCCTGTTCATTTGCTATACCCTAATAGCTTCTCGCCGTTGCCGCCATCAAAAGTGAACAATATTATCGTTCTAATTTTGAAATTTATATATATATATTTATATGTCTTCCTCTTTCGGTTATTTTATATCTGCAATTAGAGATTTTTTGTTTTGTCTTTATCAATTCATTATTCAATATATATATATAAATAAGGGTAGCTGAGAGATACCACCATGCCTGAAATAGCAGTCATAACCTGACTCTAAAACCACATCAAATAAATCTATAAGGTTTTTTTGTTCCCATTCTGCCACTAGATTTGGTCGCTATTTAAAATAACGATTTTATCCTTACACACACACACACACACACACACACACACACACACACACACACACACACATATATATATATATATATATATATATATATATATATATATATATATATGCAATACATATAGTCAATCCAAACATGAACAAGCAAGAAAAAACACGAAAAAACAACAACGCGAGGATGTGGAATAAGTACAGTGCTATTGGACGCTCAGGAAAGGAAAGAAAAGAAAGATTTCACATTTCGAGCGGAGCTCTTTATCAGAAATATAGAAAAAGTCCAAAGAAGGGAAGACAGAGAAAGAAAATCGGCAACGATGCACACGCGGTCACATATTGGAATATATATATATATATATGACGTGCTTCCATATAGTTTCCGTCTTCAAAATTCACTCACAAGGATTTACTCTCCACGGAACTATAATGGAAAACACCTGTCCAAAGTACCGCGCAATGAAACTGAACCCGAAACCATGTGGTTGCAAAGCTATCTTCTTTACCTCGCCGCCATACTCATACCAATACTTTATTTTCCAGGGGGGAAATAGAAATGATTATCATTCCACGTTAAAAAAAATATTTTCAAGATCATTGTTCTTACTAATATCTCTAATATTCTTATTGTATATCATTTTTTTTATGTCTTCCTCATTCGGTTATTTTATATCTGCAATTAGAGATTTTTGCCTTGTTTTTATCTTATCATTATTTAATATTTCTTCGTTTTATTATCTGTTGCAAATATATTTTGTTATGACTTATTTCTTATTATTTCATATTTCTTCCTTTTTTTTGTTGTTTTCGCTTTCTTCCTTTCTTCTCTTTAGAACAATAAACAGTTATGTTTCTTTGCTTTTTCAATATAAAGATGTTTTGTCGTTCATAAAACAATTGAAGCATTTTATGTGTGTTCTGTTTCGGCTGGTAATTACACACATTCGAAGAATGATATTGCAATCGTCAATCTTGATATCATCAATGGCAATAAAATTATCAATAGAAACAGAAACATTAGCTACAGCTACAACAACAGCATTATAAGCTGAAGTAACATTAACAACAACAACATAGCCAACATTATCAATATTATCAATATTATCAATTGCAAGCCTACTTAGTCAACAAGGGAGCACTAAGTGACTGCTCGACTTGCGATAAACAACAGTCAACTCTCCACCAAATAACACTCCACTGATTTTAATATGAATTTAGACGAGGCGGGGAGCTGGTAGAATCGTTAGCACGCTGGATGAAATGCTTAGCGGCATTTCACCTGTCTTTACGTTCTGAGCCGAAATTCCGCTGAGGTCGACTTTGCCTTTCATCCTTCCGGGGTCGATAAAATAAGTACCAGTTGAGCACAGGGGTCGATATAATCGACTAGTCCTCCCCCACTCACGAAATTGCTGGAACTTGCCAGACTCTTTAATACTCTGGGCAAAATGCTTAGCGGCATTTCGTCCGCACTTATATTCCGCCAAGGTCGACTTCGTCTTTCATCCTACCGGATTTGATAAAATAAGTACCAGTTGAGTATTGGGTCGATTTGATCGACTTAGCCCCTTCCCGAAATTTCTAGCCTTGTACCAAAATCTGAAATCAATTTTATGAATTTAGTCAGAAGAGAAAAGTCAGTAACTATTTTTTCCCAGAGCTTTTGGAGCTGGTGTGAAGACGGAAGGAAGTTATACTCTGACTACGAGTCTGGAAGGAATATTTGTGAGAGATTTAATTTCTCCAAACGCACCAGAGAATCAGAAAGTGGTGATCTTAAATCATGCAACGCCTCTCAAATGAAAAAAAAAAAAATCATGGGAAATAAATAAAAGCAAGACCGCAGGGTTTTACATCCCATAAATTAGAAACACTGGTTGCAACTGATAAGGAAAGAAGGACCACGGGAGCTTCGTGTATGAACAGGAAGTAGTAGGAGAAAAAAACTGGATGAGAGAGGTTGAAAGAAAGAAGGAGGAAATGTGGAGGAAAGGTGGGAGAATGAGGGAGTCAGATGAAGAGCGAGAATTACGTGAGAATGGAGTTGAAGGATGAGATAAGGTTTATTGAACTAAGAGAAGATGTAGGAGTAGAAGGGAAAATATCCATTTAAGCATGTCGATGACAGACTCATTTAACAATCATTATCTTTATCCAGGGATTCATCACTCGTGAAGGAAGAACTCCTCCCCGGACTCTACACCGCTGTCTGTCTCCGGCCAGTTCTGACCATATAGACCCCAAGTGGCGGGTGAGATCATCTTGCCATCATGTCTTTGATTGGCTTCTTGGTCTTGTCCATTGTCTTGGTATCCATTACGTCACCTATATATATATATATATATATATATATATATATATATATATATATATATATATATATATATATATATTTTTGATACACACAGAACAAAAATATCGCTATCAATTTAGAGTAATAATTTTGTAGTTTTGGAATCAGTAGTTCTTTGGCTGCTATTTCTGAATTCTCAGTATGTTGGAGAAGCAGGTTACTGTCAATCCCTATATATTTATGATTATAAATGTTTTTTACCGAAAAGGTTTTTTCATACTGAGCTACCCGGCAAAATTGTTAATTATTAATTTTATTACTAATTGACGATTCCCTGCCCTGCATATATATATATATATATATATATATATATATATATATATATATACAATTAAACCTTGGGAGAGGCATTATGCCGGTAATAAACACACGCACTGTGTATCCACATCAAGAATCTTGCACACGAAATACACATACGAAATATATATATATAAATATATATATATATATATATATATATATATATATATATATATACATATGCATGTATGTATGTATGGATGGATGTATATATACATATATATATATATATA
>NC_142952.1:25623730-25646230 GCF_046866305.1 Octopus bimaculoides
GGATGTCGGTATGCACATACCTGTACGTATATATTCATATACTCATTTAATATTTGTTTTTACATGACTGAACGCAGCGTCTCCAATTCGTAAGTAGTTTTCGTAAACTTATATTTTCCGACGCTACTCTATCTCTTTCTCTTCCTCTATCATTTTCCCCCTCTCGTTCTTCCTCTGTTACTTCTACGTATCTCTTTTTTCCCCCTCGTACTTCCTCTCTTTCTCTTTTCCTCTCGTTGCTCACCTATTCTTCTACTTCCTCCCTTTGTTTCTCACTCTACCACTCTCTCTCTTCCCCTTACACCGGCATGGTCACATGCTTCCAGTCAATAATCCTTTTCTTCCTTGGCTATCGCCGAGCAAACACGCGTAACTACTTCGTCCCTTTCAAGTTCGTGCCTCACAGCGTTCATACACAAATAATTTTTCTCGTCTGGCCGTAAAGCCTTTTCTGTTTGTTTTCCTGTCTTGTTTTTTGTCCGCCACTACATTCCTCCATGGCAAGATTTAATTTGTGTATACAAATTTAATTTGTGGTCCATGGGAAGAGCCGTTTTAACGATGCGTCCTCCCCAAGCTCGTTGAAACGCCGGTGTTAAAACGGGGGTAGCTGATGAAGTAGAATGTTCTCTATGTGGCTTGTGTGTTTTCTCGTCTACGTTTTGTTTGTAATGTCCTGTACCCAGATATGCACCTATACATACAGGTGGATGTCGGTACGCACATACCTGTACGTATATATGCATATACTCATTTACTATTTGTTTATATATATATATATATATATATATATATATATATATATATAAAGGGCATTACTACAGAATAATGCCACACACTAGACTTCCCAAATAAACACATTTTAGTACCGAATGCGAGGAAAAACAACCTTCGAAGGAAACCAACATTTTTTTTTTAAAAACTCAACTATGTATCGACCGATTTCACAATTACCAGAATGAAATCTAGTTTCCGCTCGTCAGCATAGCATAGTATCAACATATATAAATAAACAGAATCCTCACCTCACCAAAACGAACAACAATGTATCCGGCCAAGCAAAGGGAATGATGCTTATCTATATACATCTCTGCAAAAGTTTTTCCTCGCATTTTCGGTACTAAAATGTGTTTATTTGGGAAGTCTAGTGTGTGGCATTATTCTGTAGTAATGCCCTTTATATATATATATATATATATATATAAACGAATAAGTATATTCTTAGGAATAGAAATTTCCCTCACGAATTTTTTTACACACTAGCTTCCTGATAAAATTCTAGTAAAAGATTTTTATCCTATTTTGATTTTATTAACCAAATATATATCAATATATTCAATGCTGATTTTTATTCCGTTTTGAACATGTGTACCGAGAACAACTCAGAAAGATTCCCGCTTTTTTTGCAGAGATGTATATAGATAAGCATCATTCCCTTTGCTTTGTCGGATACAGAGGCGTTCGTTTTGGTGAGGTATATATATTGATACTATACTATGCTGACGAGCGGAAACTAGATTTCATTCTGGTAATCGTGAAATCGGTCGATACATAGTTGAGTTTTTTAAAAACAAATGTTGGTCTCCTTCGAAGGTTGTTTTTCCTCGCATTCGGTACTAAAATGTGTTTATTTGGGAAGTCTAGTGTGTAGCATTATTCTGTAGTAATGCCCTTTATATATATATATATATATATATATATATATATATATATATGTGTGTGTGTGTGTGTGTGTGTGTGTGTGTGTGTGTGTGTGTGTGTATATATATAAACGAATAAGTATATTCTTGGGAACAGAAATTTCCCTTACGAATTTTTTTACACACTAGCTTCCTGATAAAATTCTTGTAAAAGATTTTTATCCTATTTTGATTTTATTAACCAAATATATATATATATATATATATATATATATATATATATATATATATATATATATATATATATATATATATATATATATATATATATATATATATAGTCAGTTCGAAGATGTTAGATCCACATTAGGATTATATAATCCAAATAAATTCCACTAGTTAATCACTATGATGTAATGAGAAGTTTCCTTCCCAACTACACTTTTCAGGGTGGTTCAGTCCCACTGCGTAGCACCTTGGGCCCGACACTGTAATAGAATATATATATATATATATAGATAGATATGCAGGGCAGGGAATCGTCAATTAGTAATAAAATTAATAATCAACAATTTTGCCGGGTAGCTCAGTATGAAAAAACCTTCTTCGGTAAAAAACATTTATAATCATAAATATATAGGGATTGACAGTAACCTGCTTCTCCAACATACTGAGAATTCAGAAATAGCAGTCAAAGAACTACTGATTTCAAAACTACAAATTATTACTCCAGATTGATAGCGATATTTTTGATACACACAGAACAAAAAACAGTAGAGAAGAGTAAAAAACACTTGCCTTTAGTTAATTTAGTACAATTGTTTCACAGTTAAGAGTAAAATACTCTATTCTGATCTTCAGCTAAATATTCTAATAAATTTGTTAATGTCTAAATAACTCACGTTAATTTTGACCATGTGAACATCAATACCACGTGAGGAAGACGTTAAGAAATTTATCGGCCAGTAAGTTCAAAACCCCTCGCCCTAATGAATTTCAATTCAGTGTGTATCAGAAATAGTCCCGCACAGAAGAAGGTTTTTTCATACTGAGCTACCCGGCAAAATTGTTGATTATTAATTTTATTACTAATTGACGATTCCCTGCCCTGCATATCTATATTTTAATAATAACTCTAAGGTGGATAGTTTAACCACAGGAATTCGTACGAGTCTCTTTCCTGTGCGGGACTATTTCTGATACACACTGAATTGAAATTCATTAGGGCGAGGGGTTTTGAACTTACTGGCCGATAAATTTCTTAACGTCTTCCTCACGTGGTATTGATGTTCACATGGTCAAAATTAACGTGAGTTATTTAGACATTAACAAATTTATTAGAATATTTAGCTGAAGATCAGAATAGAGTATTTTACTCTAAACTGTGAAACAATTGTACTAAATTAACTAAAGGCAAGTGTTTTTTACTCTTCTCTACTGTTTTTTGTTCTGTGTGTATCAAAAATATCGCTATCAATCTGGAGTAATAATTTGTAGTTTTGAAATCAGTAGTTCTTTGACTGCTATTTCTGAATTCTCAGTATGTTGGAGAAGCAGGTTACTGTCAATCCCTATATATTTATGATTATATATATATATATATATATATATATATATATATATATATATATATATATATATATATATATATATATATATATATAAGCATATGGATATGCATATACACACAACACTGTCACACACGACACTGCTTCTTACAGTTTCCGTCTAACAAATCCACTCTTACGTGCGTGTCTTTGTGTCTGTGTTTGGCCCCCATCTCAGCTTTACAACCGGCGCTGGTCTGTTTACGTTCACATCACTTAGCAGTTCGGGAAAAGGGACCGAAAGAGTAAGTAACAGACTTTAAAAGAAATAAGGGCTCGGGTCGATTCATTCGACTAAAAATTCTTCATAGTTGTGCCCCAGCATGGTCGCAGTCTACTGATTTAAACAAGTAAAAGACACACACAAAATGAACTTCTTTCAGTTTCCTTTTCACTCATAAGGCTTTGATCGGCCCGACGCTGTAATAGAAGATACATGCCCAAGGTACTACGCAGTGGGACTGAACCTTGAAAAGTGTGGTTGGGAAGGAAACTTCTTAGCTATTCCTGACACACACTGACGCGCGAGTGCGCACACCCATTCTTCCTTAAATCTATTTTGATGCAGGCAAAGAAATTGTAAAATATTTTATCCAAAACTAAGGGAAACTACTCTGTGATCACATAATTATATTATTCAAGGGAAACAATTCATCGACGACTCAAAAGAAAGAATTTTCTTCCTCGTTTTTTTTTTTCTTTTGTTTCTTTCGACCAGTGGTTCTCAACCATGGTCCATATGACTCCTGGGGGTTCATGTAAGATTTTCGAGGTCCATTCAAGCAAAGAAGTAGATTGGGAATACACAGTAACATTTTTAGGGTCCATAGGACAATTTTGCTTATGATGTATTTATTGCAAGAAACAGCAAGGTTTCTTTCTCTAACATCTTACATAGTTCTATTTACACAAGTGAATGTGTGAAAAGCAAAATAGAAATTTTGAAAGAAGTATTTATAAAACTAGTTTTCAAAAGATCAAATAAAATAATAATCAAAGGGGTTCATAGATTAAAAAAAAAAAAAATAGTTGAGTTCCCTGCTTTAAACAGTAACTCATGTCATTTAAACGAGATTTGACTTCTACTTCTAGTATTTTGATTAAATTATATAAAGCATTGTTCTCAACCGTAGGAGTGGCTGTGTGGCAAGTACCAAGCGGACGTGTTTTTTGTCGCTTCTGCTGTCACGTCGCTGAATGCCAGCGTCGTGAATTTTTGACGTACAACTACAGGTAAGACTTTTGTGTTTATTGGATTTAGTGGGGATTTGTTGCTCGTGTTTATTTATATTTATGTCGAACAAGAAATCTCCACTGAACTCCACGCATTTGTCTGACTGTGGTTGTGCTTAATGTCTCACTTAGCGGTGAGAAGAGTGTTTTGGAGGTATCACTCCTCCCAAAATTGTGAACTTAGTTTGTAAAAGTCTGTTGTCTTCAAGTCATGATTTGAAAACTACAGATAAATATTGTGAACTTTGTTTAAAAAAGAAAAGGAATTTATTGTTTTGAAACCAAGTTTTGAAAGCTAATAAATTTGAAGAAAAGTCTTCCTCTTGCTTTGAACTACACCACGTGGAACTACGCAAAGGATTTAATTTTTTCCAGCAAAGTGACGACTGCAGCGGAGCCAGGATTAAATCGGGCCGGAGTACCGTTGTGGCCAGAAAATTTGTTATTCTGCCTGGAACTTTATATTTTATTTATTCTTTCTGAACTGTTGTATTTCCTTTCTCCTTCTTTTATGAACTTTTTTAGTACGAACTGTTTATTTTATTTCTTCCGCTTTTTTCAACTGTTTTCTCTTTTTACATGGATTTAAAATTTTTCGTTGTTTAATTTTTATGTGGACATTTTTATCATGGCAGAGAACATAAAGAAAAATAAGGCCACTGCTGTGGAGTGGGAGATTATCCCACCCAAGAAGTGGTTAAATGATTTCAGGGAAAGAACGGTGGTGTTGCGGACCTACTCTAGGTTACTCGACACCATTACAGTCTTTCCCAAAATTGAAATTGAAAAAGAGTTGGCAGAACTGAGGTGGCTCGCAAGTTTGCAAGCCAGCCCTCAGAAGGGCAAAAAATTCTGTTTCTTCCCACATACTGTGGAAAGAAATTAACTAGAGCTTGGGTCTGTGGGCTGCCACCCGGCATAGAAGCTGACTGGATAGAAGATACTATCCGACGGGGTCTGGGTGGCAGCGGAGCCAAGCTCCTAAACGTAAAAATATTACCGACAGCTGATTGGGTTAGGTCAAAAGCAGTTTTGACCCTGTGGACCCAATCAGCCAGAGATCTGGTTCTCCCAGATTTTCTAAGGATGGACAGGCAGAGATATCCAGTCATAATCGAGGGACGCCCCCCGAAATGTCACCTGTGTCTGGAGCCTGGTCATATTAAGAAAGACTGCCCCCAGGACCAGAGTAAGGTCCTGGAACAGTTAATAAATGTTGTTCCCCCCGCTCTCCCAGTGGAGGGAGAGACGGAGAAAGTCGAGGAGATTTCCACTTCCTCGAAGAAAGGGAAGAAAAGAAAGAAGGTGGGCAACAATGGTTGCTCACCAAAAGTTGCGGGGGAGGAGGAGGACCTTGTGGCTAAGGTGGAAGTACGTCCTATTCCAGTGGTCCCCAAAAAAAAGAAGAAAAAGAAGAACGGGACACGGCCGGAGCCTGGTAGTGCACCGTCGGCGTGTCCCGAAGCTCCGTTGGTGGGAATTGTGCCACGAACGGAGGAAGGCCTGTCGGTGGGAATTGTGCCGCCAACAGTAGAAACTGAGGCATCGACCTATGAGGAGGAGGAATTTGTAGTCCTCTTCCACAAGGGAGGGTCCGTTGAAAATTTTGTAAAAAAGTTTGTCAGGAAGGGTCGGACGAGAGGGATCTTCACCTGTACCAAGGACCCTAGCTGGCCTCCGCAGGTGACTGCGGAGGTCGTGTGGGAGACAGACTTATGCAGGGTGATGAATTCCTTCCCTAAAGACGCTTTCCGCTTTTTGCTAAAGTTGCCCGATGAAGAACCAGCGAGGTGCTTAAGTGAAGCACGGAGTCTGGTCGGGCGGTAAAATGTAAGAGGACGAGTGCCTCATATTGAAAGGGCTTGTGGCCCATGAAAAGAAAAGTGGAAGAGGCAAGTGCCTCATTTCAAAGGCAGTTGAAATTGAAACTGTAAAGTAAGAGGTTTATAGCCTCAAATTGTAAATTTATGTGTAAATTTAAAAAAGAACATTGATTTAGAGAAGCAGAGTTCGGCAGGCGGCTCCTGTCTTCTCCCATTAATACCATATTAATCACCATTCATCTCATCTCATTAGTGTTTTTGTCCAGCCCGCAACTACTCTCTGTGTACTGCCTTTATAGCAAATTGAAATGAAATAAAGTAGCTTTCTTACCAACCACATGGTTCTGGGTTCAGCCCCACTGCGTGGCACCTTGGGCAAGTGTCTTCTACTGTAGCCTCGGGCCGACCAAAGCCTTGTGAGTGGATTTGGTAGACGGAAACTGAAAGAAGCCCGTCGTATATATGTATATATATATATATATATATATATATATATATATATGTAGTGAAACTACCTATCGTCACTAGATACAAAACTACTATCGCCATTACATACAATCTTCTCATTTAAATATAAATAAATGCGAGCGTAGTAGAGAACCCATTCCTTGTCATCACGTGACTGATTATTATTCGAATCGGCAACTTCTTCGAACCTTTCCCGCCAGAACGCAAACTGACCAATCACGGCCCCTAATAAGGTCACGTGATAGAGTGTATTTCTACCATCTGGTGAGCCAATAGTTTGTTATAAATAGCTTTAACTCGGCGGCCAAATTTGTCTCGGTCCAGTTTCTCTTTGAGAACTGTTCCGTGTACCACACGACAGCAGCAGCAGTTCCAGCGACCACTTCAACAGCTTCGTCCAGCCAACGATGACCACCGCCGTCGCCACATCAGCAACAAGAGTCTACTACTACTATCCAGCATCATCGTCATGACCAACACGATTACTACTAACCAGCAACAATCTCCACCAGCGTCTACACGACTTACTATGTACACCACACCAAACTACCGCGGCACATCTCTCTCTTCGATTCTGTTAGGTGACTCAGCTTCACCACGGTAAATAAACAGACAAGAGTTCTTAAACAGACAAGAAATTCTCAGCCAGCGACGAACATCTGTATAACAAGAAACACGGCCCGGCATCGATGCCACGACATCACAACTAGTGATCAGCACTGCCACACTCAGCCAACTCACTTTCACATACAGAACTTTTCCTATAGTGTACACAAGAACTGGTATATAATTGCTCACGTGTTATTGACTCTCTTTCTCTCTGCTGTAATAACATACACACACATGTATCACTCACATACACACTTTTCTTTGTACGACGGCCTGTCTTTGATTATGTTCTTATATGTCGCATTCACACTCTCACACAGACATACATCTTTAACGCCATAATAAATATCTCTGTTATTCATCTAATACGGTTGTGGTCTTTCATTACTGGTCATCTATGTTATCGTCGCATAACATATCATCTATATCATCATTCGATATATAATTGTGTGTTCGACCGTGTGACACGTTTAAATTAAAGGAGTCCTCTGTTTTTCCATTCGTCACCATTTCTCCTTTTTGAGTTCGCACGGTCGTCCCTTACATATATATATATATATATGTATGTATGTGTGTATATGTTTGTGTGTCTGCGTTTGTCCCCCAAACATCGCTTGACAACCGATGCTGGTGTGTTTACGTCCCCGTCACTTAGCAGTTCGGCAAAAGAAACCGATAGAATAAGTACTAGGCTTACAAAGAATAAGTTCCGGGGTCGATTTGCTCGACTAAAGGCGGTGCTCCATCATGGCCGCAGTCAAATGACTGAAACAAGTAAAAGAGTAACCATTTTTCAACTATGGACCCCTTTTAGCTTCTTTTTTACTCGGATGGACCCTCAAATCCATTCGATGTTTTAAAAACCCTAGTATATTTTTATTCAGGCGGGATTGTTAACACGCAGGGTAAAATGTTTAGTGACACTTCGTCCGTCCTTACATTCTGAGTTCACATTCCACCGAGGTCGACTTTGCCTTTCATCCTTTCAGGATCGATGAAAAAAGTACCAGTCACGGCCTGGGGTCCATGTAATCGACTAGCTCCTTCCTTTAAAGTTTCAGGCCTTGAGCCTTTAGTACAAAGGATTATTAAATAATACTAGGAATTTATGAAAAAATGTTTAAAATATTTTGTGCATCTTAGAAGTTGAGTAACTAGTTTAGTGCAACGGAGAACTAGGATAACTGGTTTATTGAACATCAGTTTTAACAACAAAATCCTGTGTGGACCTTCAATGGTCATATAGTCTCTGGTTGAGAACTCCTGAGGTAGAAGCTCCATCGTTGTCATAAATGTGACTGATGAATAAATAAAATATGTGATAGCATGTAGTTTGGTTGCTGTGGTGTAGTTCCGAGGTTGAATTGCACAAATGGTAGGCAAATTGATTTTGTAAAAAGTAGGCATTGGGTCAAGACTGAAAATGTGAAGACTTGGCAATAACTCAAGCAAATTTTACTGTGAATTTGTTGTTATAGGTAGATTTTGCTGTAATATATAACTAATTTTTGTATTATTTTATTTATTGTACTAACTATTGTACTATTATTTTTTATAATCTATTTTCAAATTGCTAATTATTAATTAATAATTAAAAATGAAGTTTTTTGAAGTGCAAAAAATATTTTGAGTTATTTTTTTTTTAATAGAAGTAACAAATAACAAATAGAAGTAATAACTTGTAATAATTTTTTTAGTTTTAATAGAAGCTAATATTTTCTAAATCTAAATATTTTATTTGAATTTTTATCCTTAGCTGCGTATATTAATTAAAAATTTTCTTGTTCTGTACTTGATCAGATGTAATAACCTGTCCTGAACTTTTCCAAGTGTAATAACTTGTCTTGTACTTGTCCAGGTTTATAATCTTAAGAATATTATTTCTCTTGCTCGCGTTTTTCCCTTTAATAGTTGACATGTGTGTCGTGAACCCAAATTTGATTTGGCAGATGCTTGGCACCATGGGAGATGGATTGACATTCAGGAATCTATTGTTCCATGAAATGATAGAAGCATCAGACCTGCCAAAGTACAGACCTGTACAGACAAAGTACAGACAAAGTACAGACAAAGTACAGACAAGTACAGACCTGCCAAAGTACAGAACGTGTAGACGTCCCCATGCAGGAGTCTCTCCTCACCGCTTGGTGAAGGGATGTGAACATTTTCCACGATTGTTTTCCCCCTCCCACCACCACCAAGAAGACAAATGCTTCAAAGAGATGCACAGTATGTAAAGCAGAAGGGAAACATAAGGAAACTAGATACCATAGTTCACAATGTGATATACCACTCTACCACACTAAAGTCAATATTTAAATTCACGTGATTGCAAATATATGAAGTTGATCTGACTTGTGCTGTCAAGTTTTCTTATTCAGGAATAATACCGCATGAGCGTCCTTCACAGAGATTTATTAATAGTTTAGGTAAATAAGCAGGCCTTGAACTAAAGCGATTGACGTAAATATACGCCGAACGTTATCTTGCTTAGGTTAAAGGCGGCGAGCTGGCAGAAACGTTAGCACGCCGGACGAAATGCTTAGAGGTATTTCGTCTGCCGTTATGCTCTGAGTTCAAATTCCGCCGAGGTCGACTTTACTTTCATCCTTTCGGGGGTCGATAAATTAAGTACCAGTTACGCACTGGGGTCGATGTAATCGACTTAATCCCTTTGTCTGTCCTTGTTTGTCCCCTCTCTGTTAAGCCCCTTGTGGGCAATAAAGAAATAAGAAACGTTAGCACGCAGAACGAAATGCTTAGGGCAAAGTGCTTTCGTTTGTCTTTATGTTCTGAATTCAAATTCCGCCGAGGTCGACCTTGCCTTTTATCCTTTCGGGGTCGATTAATTAAGTACCAGTTGCGTACTGGAGTCGATCTAATCGACTAGCCCCCTCCTCCCCCAAAATTTCCGGTCTTGTGCCAAGAGTAGAAAAGAATATTGCTTAGGTTACACTATGCTTCGAAAAAATACGATGAAATGGTTATGATTGGAACGGATTTGACTAAAGAAAAGGAATATATGTATGTACGCATGTATATATATATATGTATGCATCTGTATGTAGTCTTTGTGATTGTCTTTGTCCCTCTCCCCACCACTTAACAACCATCGTTAGTTTGTTTACGACCCCGCAACATAGCAGTTCGGCAATGAGTTCAGTAGAATAAGCACCATACTTACTAAGAAAAAAAAAAAGGTAAAAAAAAATCTGTTTGACTAAAATTATTCCAAGCAGTGCCTCAGCAAGACTAAAGCTTAATGACTAAATCAAGAAAATATAAGAAATGACAATTTCTCCGATCCACACTTCTTTCTATTCTTACAGACCTCACTCTTATGAGAAACCCTGGTTTAACAGACTAGACATTTCAGGCTTAATGAATACTGGATGTTAAATAAAACTGGCACAACGACAGGTGTTCCAGTTGATCCAATCATTGGAACAGCCTGCACGTGAAATTAACGTGCAAGTGGCTGAGCATTTCACTGACACGTGTACCTTTAACGTAGTTTACAGGGAAATCCAGCGTAACAAAGAACGTGACAAAGCTGGCCCTTTTGAAATGCAGATACAACTCCTTTTTTCCAGGTGAGTCGACTGGAGCAACGTAACATAAAGTGTCTTGCTCGTGGAAACAACGCGCCGCCGGGTATCGAACTCACGACTTTATACTCATTAGTCGGTTACCCTAACCACTAAACCACGCGCTTTCACCTGACTGTTAGATATGTCGAACATTCACTTTCCTTCAAGGCCAATTTGCACCCTGATACATATATAATTTCCAGCAGGTAGACATACTCAGTATGTCCTTTGATTGATACACACACACACACACACACACGTGCGATTCTTTTCGTCTGTGTTTCTCCCTCTGACAATCGGTGCTCCGGTGTCGGTTTGTTTATATCCCCGTAATGTATCGGTTCTGTAAAAGAACCGTTAAATTAAGGAATCACTAGAACAAGTACAGGGATTTGAAAAAAAAAGTAAATAAAACAACATAAGTACTAGGATCGATTTATTCGACTTAATTCTTCGAAGGTAGTACCCCAGGATGGCCGCCGTCCGATGACTTTTTTAAAAAAAAGTGAAAGATAAAATAGGGGATTAAGGAATTTATGAGCATAAACAAAGCGTGCGGGCATTAATCTAGCCTTGTAAAAACAAAAAAAAGTTATAATATACAATTTACGCCATGTTAAGACTGGATAAATGAATGAATAAATAAATAAATAAATAAATGATTAAATAAATAAATAAATAAAATGGGGTTTCCCAAGGCGCTGGTTAATCCCAATCATTGTTAATTTTCCATTTATCACCTTGACTAAAATCGCTCGCTGTGAGAATTATCTCCCCTGTTCAATCTTTAATCTCTCATATATCATTATTGTTTTCTGCTCTCCCAGAGAAGCATGGCTTTTCGCCGTTTATCTTCGTGTTTCGGCAGAACCCTGTTAAAATGTTCTCAGCCACAGCCACTGGCATCGATACGGATGTCATCTCATTTTCCCATAGACGATTCTCTCTTTGGATTAACCGATGAACAGAAACAAGTAAATTATATTTTTAATTTAATTATCATAGAATTCTCTTCTTCGTTTTCCCCTTCAAGAAATATTACGATGCTATCGTTGTTAAGCCTGAGGTCAGCCTTGGTCGGACTCACCTTTATGGTCAATGGCGTGCTGGCTTTGACCATACTTTTCTCATTTTTCAGACCTAGTGTATTAAATGAGGGAAACACTTCCGCCCGAATCTGTTTATTTTTTCAAACGTAATTTGCAAATGATTTAGGGTTAGGGTTTAGCTGCTACTTCTAGTAGAATGACCCCTCCCCCTTGTTTTTGTTTCCTCATAACGTTCATAAAGGTAAATATTTTTAAATGAAATTTTCTGTAAATGCTTTGAGATGATATATATATATATATATATATATATATATATATATATATAGCGTGTGTGTGTGTGTGTGTTTCGAGCACTGTGCAGGTGTTATGTTTTACGTAATTTTGTGCAAATTGAAAAGGTACCTGACCTTCTACACAATAACCAAAACTTGCTAGAAATAGCAGCTAAATTTTCCTCACATTACAACCTCCAGTCTTTTTCTGTATCGAACGCATTTTTAAAAACGGTAGGAGCACGTATGTGTGATTTAGCTGCTATTTCCAGCGTATTTAGCGACTATGTAGAAGCTCTCAGTTGTTTGTCTATAAATTGGTTAGTGTCGTTTAAATTGCCATAGTTAGTAATAATACTGCTGTAACACTAACCAATAAACGAGGAGCATCTACATGATGGCTCATGTTAGAAATAGCAGCCAAATCTTCCAAATCACATTCTACTGACTTTAAACTTAAAAAAAAAGGCACTTGGGTAATATCCTCCTTGACCCCTTCTTCTACCAAAGATGTGATGGTCACTACTGGATAGTCTTTAACTATAACTTTACTCGATCACGGCTGACTTTGGGCTAACAACAGCCGCTGATGGTTATGGAGCGAAGTTCGTATCTCTGTCTAGACAATTAGTTTTTAATTACTCTTGTAAAAATTAAATAAACTTTATGCGTGGCTTTGCACTCAGATGGAAGTTAATATTATCAAAACAACAGCACGTAATCTAGCATCTGGGCGAACCCGTAACCTTCTCGTAGGCTTGTCTCATTGTTACGTAACAGTTTTTCATTACCAAGCATATTCAATATATAAAAGCAAATCAGACCAAAACAAATGAAAATAGGGAGATCTTTCGGAGAATGTGTATCAAAACTGAAAGCATTTGTTCGGCAATTTCTGAAAAGTTTTTTTCTTTTTTTTTTCTTCAGCTGAATCGCTTATATTCATGTATTTTTTTTTTTTTAATTTGGTAATTTTTCAGATTAACATCCGCACGATCTTCACTGGGGTTTTAGGGTCAGGGTTAGTTTTAGAGTTAGGTTTAGGGTTAGGGTCACGATTAGGGTTTTAGGGTTAGTTTTAGAGTTAGGTTTAGGGTTAGGGTCACGATTAGGGTTTTAGGGTTAGGTTTAGGGTTAGGGTCACGATTAGGGTTTTAGGGTTTGGGTTAGGGAATTCCGTCCCTAACCATAACCCTAACCCTAAACACTAACCCTAACCATAACCCTAACACTAACCCTAACAACTTAGGGTGGAATTCTAGTTTAAGCACCCCATGTAACTCCCCACCGCCAGCACCACATGAGTTTTTTATTTTTTCGAAATTTATTTTCAAAACAGAATTTTTTTGCTTAAATCCCAACAATGGACCACCATTGAATGTATTCCATTAAATGTGTTTATGGGGAGAAAAATATTAAAAGGCATCAATACAGGGGCATAGCTGTGTGGTAAGAAGCTTGCTTCCCAGCCACTTGTGTGGCACCTTGGGCAAGTGTCTTCTGCTGTAGCCTCAGGCTGACCAAAGCCTCGTCAGTGGATTTGGTAGATGGAAACTGAAAGAAGCCTGTTGTATATATATTTATATGTATACATAGGGTTAGGGTTATATGTATGTTTATGCTTGTGCCTTTGTGTCCATGTTTGTGCCCCCTCCCCCCACTACCACCACCATTGCTTGACAACCGATGTTAGTGTGTTTACATTCTTGTAACTTGGTGGTTCAGCAAAAGAGACCAATATAATAAGTACTAGGCTTACAAGGAATAAGTCCTGGGGGCGATTTCTTCAACTAAATAAAACCCTTTAAGGTTGTGTTCCAGCATGGCCACAGTCAAATGATTGAAGCAAGAGAAAGAATAAAAGAAAACATGTCAGAATGACGAAGAAACGAAGAAAGTGTATCAGGTGGTCATAAGGTGTGCTAAAAACAACAGCTAAATCACCCTTAAATCATACAAAAATTTTTTTGTTTCATAATTGTATGATTTCCTGTGTGTAGAACACAAATTCACAAAAGGTGTGAAGGCATATAGATTAGTGGTTTGGCTATTTAGCTCACAATTTCAAGGTCATGAGTTCGATTCCTGATGATGCACTGTGTCCTTGAGCAAGTCGTTTCATTTCATGTTGCTCTAGTCCCCTTAGCTGGCAAAATTGAGCTGTACCTGTAATTCAAAGAGCCAGCCTGTCACATTCTGTGTCATGCCAAATCTTCCTGAGAACTACGTTAAAGGTATGCATGTCTGCAGTACTCAGCCATTTGTATTTTAATTTCACCAGCAGGCTGTTCCGTTGATTAGATCTACTGGAACACTTGTCATGATAACCGACAGAGTGCCAATCAGATACACTGGTTCTTGAGAAAATGCAGGATGACCATCACTGGAAAGCTTGTCAAAACCCCAGGTAAATTAGTTGGTTGAACCAGAATGCTTGTGCTCACTAAGGTTAAACAATAATGTATTCAATTTTATTCAAATCACAGTTTCATTCTAATTACTTCATTATAATTAAACATCATCATCATCGATTTATTTTGTTTATTATTTCATTTTAGCTTCGAGAATCCGTTTTCCAGTTTGTCCAGAAGGAACTTGCTCCAAAAGCTCATGAAATTGATTGTAATAATAACTTCAAGGAAATACGGGTAAGTTACCAAACCTCCAAGGTGTTTAATGTCAAGGTGGTTCTTTTCGCTCTCCCATCCTATCACTCTTTCTCCTGCCTTCTTTCTCCCATCCTTCCTCTTCTCTCTCTAACCTCTCTCCTCTCTCACCCTCACTTTCCTCGTCCTTACTCCCCCACCGCACTTTCTCACTCCAACATCTAAGTCCATTCTGGTTTGATTTCAGTCTAACTCCAAATTAACTCACAACAGTTATTAAGCTCTCAGCAAATGGAATAATCCAATAGAATAATCCACATTTTTTGAGCCAATATTCCAACAGAGTATTCCACATCTGACATGTTGATGTTGCATACATAGATATGTCCTAAATCAAAACTCCAGGTATAAAAAAAAAAGAAAAAACGATCATTCTTCTTATTGATAGGAAGGCACTCATTAACACTTTCTATATTTCATTAAATTTGCCAACCTTCATCCGTTTCCAAATGAAGTAATTCAAACACAAACAGCCCAATGGGCTGACAGGTTTCCATGGAAGGTTGCAAATAAATATGACCTCTTGTATGAGGGCAACCATTTACTCTTTACTCTTTTACTCTTTACTCTTTTACTCTTTTACTTGTTTCAGTTATTTGACTGTGGCCATGCTGGAGCACTGCCTTTAGTCGAGCAAATCGACCCCAGGACTTATTCTTTCGAAGCCTAGTACTTATTCTATCAGTCTCTTTTGCCGAACCACAAAGTTACGGGTACGTAAACACACCAGCATCGGTTGTCAAGCGATGTTGGGGGGGACAAACACAAACACATACATATATATCCATATATACGACGGGCTTCTTTCAGTTTTCCGTCTACCAAATCCACTCACAAGGCTTTGGTCGGCCCAAGACTATAGTAGAAGACACTTACTTGCCCAAGGTGCCACGCAGTGGGACTGAACCCTGAACCATGTGGTTGGTAAGCAAGCTACTTACCACACAGCCACTTCTGCGCCTGTTTATGATTTACATGCAAAGGCAAAACAATGAGACCTGAACACAAACACACACACACTCATTCATGTAATCTTCTTTCTGTTTCTCGCCACCAGTTCTACTCACAAGTCTTTCATCTTCCTGGGGTTATAGTAGAAGGCACTTGCTCAAGGTGTCACACAGTGGACCTGAAGTAAAAGAATCCAGTACATTCTAGAAACTAGTTTGCATTAGGAACAGCATCCAATTAGGCAGATATTGGAGCGTGATGCATTCCTCTAACTCATCACATCCTATCAAACCATCCAACCCATGACTACATGGAAACTGGACGTTAAATGTAGATAGTGATGATTATGTGTTTGTGTATGTCTCAACATGCCTACTTTTTGTATCCTACCATTGGTTGGTATATATAGAATTATGCAGCAGAGGTTTAATCAATGTGTTCACATGACATACTTTGCAAGACTACCAAACGCTCTCTATCTGGCTACTACTGACTACTACACTTTATAAGAGTTCAGCTAGTCCATTCTTCAATCTGCTAGGGGTGCCAATGACTCTTGCCACAACACTACCCATTGACACTTCCTGGGCAGAAATGAAATTTGTTTATCTCTCACAATAACAATATGTCCTGCAGTTCAGCAGTTCTACATATAAAGAAAGACCAGTCAAATGGAAGTACCTGGTATTTAAAAATTATTGAGAGTCTGCACCAGAAATCACACCCCATGGTAGAATACTGCTTTGACCCTCTAGCATTCAGATTACTCTGTCAAGCGTAACGCTTTATTATATTCAAATTGTTTCGAATTAATCATGCATTATCTCATAGCTTTTGAGATTGTGAGGATGTGATTGTCTATTTTCAGACTGATATAGTAAAGTAGGTGTGAGAGGCTGTATCTGACCAGTTTGAATATAAAACAGATAGAATATTTGAGTCTGATAACCTTATCCAGGGTTTTATTACTCCTAAAGGAGGACCCCTCCCTGGACTCCTTCTACCACTGTCTATCTCTTTGCCAGTTGTGGCCACACAGGCCCTGAGTAGGGGGTGAGATTATCTCACCTTCTTGTCTTTGGTCAGCCTCTTCATCTTGTCCATTGTCTTGGTGTCTGTTACGTCACCTTGATTGTCCATCTGTTGTCCTTATGGCAGTGAAACACAGGCTCTCAGCACTGCCATCAGGAATGTCCTGATTGTAGCCCAACGGAAAATGGAACGAATTATGCTCAGCATCACATTGTGGGACACAAAAATCAATGCTTGAATTTGACAGCACAGAAGAGTCAACAATGTCATGAGAACCATCAAGTAGAACAGGGCCTGATATGGCCAATTTAAATGCTAAAGGGTGAAGAATCATCTAACTCATGCCAGCATGTAAAAAGTGGATGTAAAAAGCAATGCTGATAATTACTTAACCACATTTCTGTATTCATTTGTTCATATTATATTTTATCATGATCCAAGTTGTTTCCCCTCCTTCCCTGGGGGACAGTTATAAAGTTACCATTAATTTTATTTTACTTTTTTTTTCATCTGCAATTTAGGAATTCTGGTTAAAATGTGGTGAAATGGGTCTGCTTGGAATCACAGCTCCCAGTAAGTATATTGCTGAATCTATCTCTCACATCTCACCTAACACAGCTAACAAATAGGAATAGAAAAACTACTAATAATGATAACATTGAAAAATACCTTAGGAATGAGAACCCAGGTTCAAAATTTCCCCAAGACACCTGATGAAGGCTGGAGGATATATCAGCCGAAACGTTGTGTTAACAACAAACAAGATGAGGACAAATATCCGTCAAATGTAAATAATTATTAGGAATTGTATGAAAAAATTGTTAAAATATTTTGTGTATTTTAGAAGTATGAGCAATTTATTGCTCATAAATTTTAATCACAGAATCTTATATGGACTTCAAAGGTCATCTGGACCCCAATTGAGAACCACTGGTCCAGCTAAATGATCAGGCGCAATCCACAAACTGTTGTTCCAGATATTGCCCCTATTTCTTTTGACATGCTGGTCTTGTGCCACTAACCACCTCTTCAGCAATCCCAATTCAATCATTTCTCCTCCTCTCATCACCCTGTATTGAGTCCAACACCTAAGAGCTACATAACAACTGTGCCAAGTCCTTCCATCTCCAGAACATCAGACTGCTGAAACTTGTTGCCTGTTTATCTCTTTCTTTCATGTGTAGACATGCAGCAGTCTAAGCTGAACATTTTTGGCTGCCATTTCTGGCAGATTAGTGACTACTGATAGGCAACTGAATGACAGAGTACAGCTCAAAAATTGCTGTCCCAGATTTGCCACCATTCCATATGGCTCCAAATAATGACCTATATAGGATGAGGTGAACTCTCTCTCTCTCCCCACTATTGCATTCTCTATCTCTCTCTCCACTGTTGCTCTCTCTCCCCACTATTGCATTCTCTATCTCTCTCTCCACTGTTGCTCTCTCTCACTCTCTCTCTCTCTCTCTTTCTCTCTCTCTCTCTCTCTCTATCTATCTATCTATCTATCTATCTATCTCTCCACTGTTGCACACTTCGGTATGTATGTTGTTCTTAACGCTGATAAGAACACTAATCTGGTCTTCTGTTTAATGACATTTGTTGCTGTGCATATTTCAAGTGTGCGTATTTGTGCTTGTGCACTGTATGGCCTGGTGAAATGGGATACCGCGCTCAGTCACTAGGTCATGGGTTCAATTTCTGGTCTGGGCAGTGCATTGTGTTCTTGGGCAAAACACTTTCATGTTGCCTCTGTCCATTCAGCTGTAAAAGGACAACCCTGTGACAGAATAGCCTTCCAATGAGGAGGAATGTTGGTCAGCTCACCTAGCCAGCTGGGTGGCATCATTCAAAAGCTAAAATAGCATGAAGCGCATTTTGACCAGCGATGTATAACAACATCTGATAGTCTGGTCAATACCATGATACCATGATATGTGTGTGTGTATATATGTTCTTTTACTTGTTTCAGTCATTTGACTGCGGCCATGCCGGAGCACCGCCTTTAGTCGAGCAAATCGACCCCAGGACTTATTCTTTGTAAGCCTTGAACTTATTTTATCGGTCTCTTTTGCTGAACCGCTAGTGTACGGGGACGTAAACACACCAGCATCGGTTGTCAAGTGATGTTGGGAGAGACAAAACACACAAACATATACACACACATACATATATATGTATATACGTATATACGACAGGCTTCTTTCAGTTTCCGTCTACCAAATCCACTCACAAGTCTTTGGTCGAAGACACTTGCCCAAGGTACCACGCAGTGTGACTGAACCTGGAATCATGTGGTTGGTAAGCAAGCTACTTACCACACAGCCACTCCTGCGCCTAATATATATATATATATATATATAAGAATTTAAGGATTGGAGAAAACGCATGTTATAATTGCATATAATTGCATAGTGTGCAATTATAACATGCGTTTTCTCCAATTCTTAAATATACTCAAATACCCAAAATTTCAAGGAGTTCCTGCCTTAAAAACAGGAACTAAACCACAGTTATTTTGTGTTCTTTGCTACATTGGTTTCTATTAACCCATTTATTCTATCAGAAGAATTTTTATTCAGTAAGATAGAAGAAATACACATAATTATATATATATATATATATATATATATATATATATATATATATATATATATATATATATATATATATAATATATGTGTGTGTGTTGTGTGTACATGTTATGTCTGAAGCTACTGCTATCTAGCACATTCAGATGATCTCTACTCAACCCCTACACAACTGCTACTCGACTGCTACTCAACTGCTACTTGACTGCTACTGAACTGCTACTCGTCTGCTACTCAACACTCCTACCATGGCCAGACTACCTCTATTTATATGTCTTGGGACATCCTACTTCTTCGCCTGGGGGCGTCGACACAACAGTACATATGTGTATGTATACAGAATAAGATAGAGTCAACATGAAGGAGAACGGTTAGGCAGTTATTTAATAATCATGACATGTGTCTCCATACAACATAGATCTTCCTCTATACAGGATTTAAATTATGCAACGGTTTACCTGTATAATGGATCGAGTTGTATTTCTTCAGGTGATATATAATTGCTGTTCCTGTTAGTTACAAAACCTTCGACTTTGAAGCTAATGCATCCATCTGCCACGAAGAATGCCTAAATCTGGACTTGGAAGTATACCATAATACTACCTGCTATTTGGTAATTCTAAGGATGAACGAGCTCTATTTTGTACTCTGCTACGTTTCTAATGGAATACACCTTACATTGTATATATATATATATATATATATAGGTACAGCAATGAATTCCGGGTAGAGGTAGGGGTCCACCAAGGTTCCGTCCTCAGCCCCCTATTATTTACCATAGTCCTCCAGGCAATCACAGAGGAGTTCAAGACAGGTTGCCCCTGGGAGCTCCTCTATGCTGATGACCTTGCCCTAATTGCGGAGTCACTATCAGAACTAGAGGAGAAGTTTCAGGTGTGGAAGCAAGGTCTAGAATTGAAGGGCCTTAGAGTCAACCTAGCTAAAACCAAAATCCTAATAAGTAGGAAGGTAGATAAAACACAAACCCCTTCAGGTAGATGGCCCTGCTCAGTATGTAGAAAAGGAGTAGGTAGTAACTCTATAAGATGTACCCGGTGCAAGCTATGGACACATAAGAGGTGCAGCAACATCAAAGGCAGGTTAACTAGCAAGTTAGTTTTTGTTTGTGGCAGATGTTCAGGTGCAATAAAGACTGCAAACAAACAGGAAACAACTTCTATCTCATTCCAGGGTGAAAAACTAGAGGTAGTCGATAGCTTCCGCTATCTGGGCGACCAAGTTAGTAGTGGGGGTGGGTGCGCTGAAAGTGTAGCTGCTAGAATAAGAATAGCCTGGGCAAAGTTTAGAGAGCTCTTACCCCTGCTGGCGACAAAGGGACTCTCACTCAGAGTAAAAGGCAGACTGTATGACGCATGCGTACGAACAACCATGCTACATGGCAGTGAAACATGGGCTGTAACTGCTGAGGACATACGTAAGCTCGCAAGGAATGAAGCCAGTATGCTCCGTTGGATGTGTAATGTCAATGTGAATACCCGTCAGAGTGTAAGTATCTTGAGAGAAAAGCTGAACATTAGAAGCATCAGTTGTGGCGTGCAAGAGAGACGATTGCGCTGGTATGGACATGTGGTGAGAATGGAGGAGGATAGCTGCGTGAAAAAGTGCCACACCCTAACAGTTGAGGGAACCCGTGGAAGAGGTAGGCCCAGGAAGACCTGGGCTGAGGTGGTGAGGCAAGACCTTCGTACATTGGGCCTCACCGAGGCGATGACTACGGACCGAGACCTTTGGAAATGGGCTGTGCGTGAGAAGACCCGGCAAGCCAAGTAAGATCGTTGCCAGTGCCCCTGGACTGGTTCTTGTGCGGGTGGCACATGAGATGCACCATTTTGAGCGTGGCCGTTGCCAGTACCGCCTGACTGGCTCCTGTAGGATTTTCGAGCGAGATCGTTGCCAGTGCCCCTGGACTGGCTTGTGCGGGTGGCACATAAAAGACACCATTTCGAGCGTGGCCGTTTTCGTGCGGGTGACACGTAAAAGCACCCACTACACTCTCTGAGTGGTTGGCGTTAGGAAGGGCATCCAGCTGTAGAAACTCTGCCAAATCAGACTGGAGCCTGGTGTTGCCATCCGGTTTCACCAGTCCTCAGTCAAATCGTCCAACCCATGCTAGCATGGAAAGCGGACGTTAAACGATGATGATGATGATAGGTGTGGGCGTGGCTGTGTGGTAAGAGGCTTGCTTCCCAACCACATGGTTCCAGGTTCATTTCCACTGTAGTAGAAGTGTCTTCTACTATAGCCTCAGGTTGACCAAAGCCTTGTGAGTGGAGTTGGTAGACGGAAACTGAAAGAAGCCCATCGTATATACATATATATATCTATGTGTGTGTGTCTGTGTTTGTCCCCCCACCACCACCACTTGACAGCCAGTGTTGGTGTGTTCGTGTTCCCATAACATAGTGGTTCAGTAAAAGAGACCAATAGAATAAGTACCACTTCTTTAAAAAAAACTGTACTTGAGTTGATTCATTTGACTAAAAATTCAAGGTGGTGCCCCAGCATGGCCGCAGTCTAGTGAGTGAAACAAGTAAAAAATTATATATATATATATATATATATATATATATATATGCTCATACAAACACACACACACACACACACATATATATATATATATATATATATATATATATATATATATATATATATATACAAATAATATGTGAGTATATGCATATATACGTACATGTATGTACATACCTACATCTACATGTATATATAGATGCATATCTGGGTACAGGACATCACAAAAAAAAAACGTGGACAAAATGAGAAAAGAACATAAACAGAGCACAGAAAACACACTGGCCACATAGAGAACATTTCCTTCATCAGCTGCCACCATTCTAAAACTAAGCATTTTGAAGAGTTAGGACAGGACGCATTGTTAGAATGGCTCTTCCAGCGGAAACAAATTAAATTTGTAATGCGGAGGAATGTAGTGG
>NC_142952.1:25648730-25653730 GCF_046866305.1 Octopus bimaculoides
TTTTGCAGGTGAGTTTGGAGGTTCAGAGGGTGGCTACCTTGATCATTGTATTATTATGGAAGAGATGTCACGAGCATGTGGTGCCATTGCTCTCAGTTATGGAGCCCACTCCAACCTTTGTGTCAACCAAATTGTACGGAATGGAACACAAGCACAGAAGGATAAATATCTGCCAAAAGTATGTTTATTTTAACCCTTTGGTGACCGAAGAATGTAGTAAAATAACTTTGTCATTATTAAGCTTGTATTTGGAATAAATTAATATAAATTTTTGATGGAAGCTTTTAATTTAGATCATTTTGACACTTTAGTTACCCTATTTAAGTTGAAATATACTACCTTTCTTTCAACTGATTTTGAAAATAATGAAAAATTTAGTAAAATAGCTTTCCTTAAGCTGGCATCTGGAACATAAATTGTTCACTGGTTGCTCCAGGCAGGAATTTTCATCTCACTACAATATTTATTGTTTCAACAGAG
The DNA here is from genome assembly GCF_046866305.1 of Octopus bimaculoides. Lineage (NCBI taxonomy): Eukaryota > Metazoa > Mollusca > Cephalopoda > Octopoda > Octopodidae > Octopus > Octopus bimaculoides. Next base: position 25,649,211 of record NC_142952.1, read on the forward strand.
TCAATCTATGGGAGATGTTATCTCAGGACAAATACTGCAGTAACTGGCCTATTGACAGTGTATATATATTAAGTATGATACATAGATGGTTGTTGTATTTTGTTTGTTTTTAGGATTCATGGCAGTGAAACATGGGCTGTGACTGCAGAAGACATGCAAAGGCTTGAAACAAATGAAGCTAGTATACTCTGGTAGAGATGTTCAATGTTGTTGCTGTTGGCACTCCATCGCTTACGACGTCGAGGGTTCCAGTTAATCCGATCAATGGAACACCTGCTCATGAAATTAACGTGCAAGTGGCTGAGCACTCCACAGACACGTGTACCCTTACTGTAGTTCTCGGGGATATTCAGCGTGACACAGTGTGACAAGGCTGGCCCTTTGAATTACAGGCACAACAGAAACAGGAAGTAAGATTGAGAGAAAGTTGTGGTGAAAGAGTACGTCAGGGTTCGCCACCATCCCCTGCCGGAGCCTCGTGGAGCTTTAGGTGTTTTCGCTCAATAAACACTCACAACGCCCGGTCTGGGAATCGAAACCGCGATCTTATGACCGCGAGTCCACTGCCCTAACCACTGGGCCATTGCGCCTCCACTAGTGATGTGCAATGACAGTGTGCATGTTCAACAGAGTGTTTTAAGAGAATATTTGGGCATAAGAGGTTTCAGATAAAGTGTGCAAGAGAGAAGATTGTGCTGGTATGGTCATGTGATGCATATCAATAAGAACAGTTACATGAAGAAGTGCAAGTCTCTGATTGTGGAGGGAACCTGTGAAAGAGGAAGACCCAGGAAGACATGGGATGGAGTAATGAGAAAGGATCTTCAGTTGTTGGGCCTCACAGAGGAAATGATTAGGGACCAGGAGATGTGGTTTGCTGCACTTGAGAAGACACATCAAGCTAAGTGAATTATGGTCATGGCTAGTGCCAATGACATGTTAAAGGTATCCATGCTGCTGACACATGAAAGGCGCCCACGCTAGTGATACGTAGAAGGCACCAGTGTTGATGATACATAAAAGACAACCATACTCTCTGTGAAGCGGTTGACATAACATATGTGTGTTTCTTACCCTAATCTGTATTTTACATTCTATTTACAGTTAATATCAGGTGAACATATGGGTGCTTTAGCCATGAGTGAACCAGGAAGTGGATCCGATGTTGTCTCTATGAAGCTCAAAGCTGAATTTAAAGGTAACACTTGTGCAGCATTGGTGTGTATCTGTCTGTCTAAATTCTTGAATGTCTCTTGTCATATGTTCAGTCTCTGCTCAGATACTCAGTGATGTGTTAATTGTTGGCCTATTCAAAACCTGATGAATTTGAATGAAGCAATCCTATGATCAAAGGTTCAAGCCATAGCGTCTCCCAGCTTTCTTAACAAAATGAAGGTTCACTTAGAATCACAAACTAATGTTTTTGTTTATAAAGTAAAATATGCGAAGGAAAATTATTCAAATGAATTGTGATCAATGATTTAACGTCTGACGTTGAAGTGTTTCCTATACACGCAAAGTAATTATTGAGTTTTAATTCAAATTTTCCTTTTAGATGGAGAAAGACGATAAAAACTTGGTAGCAATTATTAGCAAATGCTTAAAGCACCAGGGGAGATAATTTGTAGAAATTATCTTCCCTCTCCTTTCTGACAGTTTGACACGTTGCTGCATACGTAATATAAATGATGTGAATTGAACGTTACTGGGTCAATTGCATATATATATATATATATATATGCACACACACACATTTTGTTATGACAACTGACAACGTTGATATGATAACGTGTATATATGCATATATACATGTAAATTGAATATTGATGGGATATTGACCTGTGTATGTGTATGTCTACACATACACACTAATATTGAAATGTTAATCTCATTGTGATTATGACGTGTATTTACGTGCGTATGCATGTTTTGAAACTAAAAATGTGTGTATACATACTATAAAAGTGAACGTTAATGTAATAACAGTGTGTTTATGTGTGTACATATATTAGTGTGTGTATGCGTATGTGATTATGAATATATTGATGCAAATATTTCTTTGATCAGGTGACCATTATGAACTGACAGGAAACAAGTTTTGGATCACAAATGGCCCAGATGCTGACGTGTTAGTAGTTTATGCTAAGACGGACCCTGATAATAAAAAACCTCAACATGGTATTTCAGCCTTTCTAATAGAGAAGGTAAGAACTATTTGAAAGCTTGTCTTTATATTTACGTACATACAATAATATTTTGTGTGTGTGTGTGTGTGCAATGGGCTTCTTTCAGTTTCTGTCTTCCAAATCCAGTCACAAGGCCTTGGTTGGCCTGAGGCTATAGAAGAAGACACTCGCCCAAGGTGCCATGCAGTGGGACTGAACCCAGAACCATGTGGCTGGGAAGCAAGCTTCTTACCACAGAGCCACACCTGCACCTATAGATATATATATATATACACCACAATGTAACCTCGTGTATACTGTTGGTGATTTTTTCTTCCTCTGTCTTCCCTTCTTTGGACTTTCCTATATTTCCGATGAAGAGCTCTGCTCGAAACGTCAATTTCTCTTTCTTTCCTTTCCTGAGCGTCCGGTAACACAATATCTGTATCACGTCCTCGCGTTGTTGTTTTTTGGGGGTTTTTTTTATTGTCGTTTTTCTTGTTTGAACTCAGTATATATATATATATATATATATATATATATATATATATATATATATATACACACACAGGGGTTGGACAACATAATGGAAACACCTTAAAATTTCAAACAAATTTATTTTAATATAGGGTAGGACTGCCTTTTGCAGTAATTACAGCTTGAATTCTGCGAGGTATGGACTCATACAATGTTTGAATTGTTTCCAAAGGAATTTTTGTCCATTGTTCAGCTAAAACATTTTCCAGTTCTTGTAGTGATGATGGTAGAGGTTATCGACTCCTTACTTGTTTTTCTAAAACGCACCAATGAGTGTTCAATAATATTGAGATCTAGGGACTGTGATGACCAAATAAGATGCTCAACGTCACTAGAATGTTCCTCATGCCATTCAGTAACAACTTTAGCTGTGTGAATTGGTGCATTATCATCCTGAAAGATTGTTTTTCCCTCTGGAAACAGTTCTGCAGCCATAGGATGAATTTGATCAGATAAAATACTTAAATAGTCTCGACTATTAATTTTGCCATGAAGGGAAACCACTGGGCCAGCAGATTTTCCAAGATATAGCCCCACTAGATCATCACAGATCCTCCTCCATGTTTAACAGTTGGAAGAAGGCAGTCTGGGTCAAATGCTTCTTTTGGCTGTCTCCACACGTACACTTGGCCGGTGGTCAGAAATAAGGTAAAGGATGACTGGTCCGAGAAAATAACATTCTTTCACTGCTCTGATGACCAATTCTGTAGGTTTTTACTCCACTCCAAACGCTTTGCAACGTTCGTTTTTGAAAGTAGTGGTTTTTTGATTGGAGCCTTCCCGTGAAATCCGGCTTTGTGCAGCTCCCGACGAACAATTTTTGCGGAAACTGGGTTCTTGAGGTGGTCATTTGCATGGAATTAAATAGCTTTCATGACTAAACAGTACTTTTTCTCTTGTTCACTACCATTGCCAGCACAATGTAAAAAGCTCACTTACGGGGCCACATGAAAACTACCTGTGGTGGTGCCACATAAAAAGTAGCAAGGGCATTCTGTAAAGTAGTTAGTGTTAGGGAGGGTTTCCGGCCATAGAAACCAAGCTAAACCAGACTGGAACCTGTTGCTGCTCTCCAGCTTGTCAGCTCTGGTCAAACCATACCATCCAACCCATGCCAGTATGGAAAATGGACATCAAATGATGACGATGATGATTCTATATATATGTATGTATGAGCGTGTGTGTGTGTGTATATATATATATATATATATATATATATATATATAAAATCATAATTTAGGGTATCTAAGAGATACCAACATTAAATGTTATGAACATTTAATGTGGTTTTAGAGTCAAAGTTTGACTGCTATTTCAAGCATGGTGGTATCTCATAGATACCCTTAATTTTGATTTTTATAATAATTATTACCTCTGAGGTTTTTATTTCCATGCTGGCCACTGATAAGATCGGTATTTTTAAATATATTTATATATATATATATATATGTATATATATATATGTATATATATAATGTCTGTTGCCACTTCAATATGGCTGTTCTGTATGGAACTATGTTACTACAATTTTTTTAACCTCAACTATATAGTAGTGACAAGCCCAGTATACCAGTCTGGTTTCAGAGTATTTCCCTTCATCAGTACTGGACTCCTATCTGCTAGACATGGCGGTAGTCGTTCAACCTAGCTCACAATATATAGAAAGACAATCAACATTCAGCCACTGATTTTGCTTATATATATATACATACATATATATATATATATATATATATATATATATAAAAAAATTTAAGGAATGGAGAAAACGCATGTTATAATTGCATACTTTATTCTTACATATGTTTCAAAGGATTA
>NC_142952.1:25656230-25658730 GCF_046866305.1 Octopus bimaculoides
ACCTCCCGAATGAAGGAAAATGTCACAAAAATCCATGACCTGATCTTGGAGGATCGTTGCCAAACAATTAACAAACCTGTTGATATGGCTGGTATGTTCTCCTAACGAATTTACGGTGAGGAATTGTGTATGAAAAGAGTTGCAACAAAATTTGTGCCTCGCTTGCTCATGGAAGATCAAAATCTGTCATGACTGAATGCTTGACCCCACTTATTCACCCTCCCCATTCACCCAATCCTGCTCCCTGCAACTGTTTTTTGTGCCCTTGAATGAAAACAGTCCTTAAAGGAAAACGTTTTCCAGATATGGAAGAGGTGAGGAAAAAAATGACAGAGGTGTTAATAGGCATCACTTCGCAAGAGTTCCGGAACTGCTTCGCATTGTGGAAAACATGTTTGGACCGAACCATTGCTTCAAATGAAGAATACTTTGAAGGTAATCATCATCATCATCATCATCATCGTTTAACATCCGCTTTTCATGCTAGCATGGGTTGGACGATTTGACTGAGGACTGGTGAACCAGATGGCTACACCAGGCTCCAATCTGATTTGGCAGAGTTTCTACAGCTGGATGCCCTTCCTAACGCCAACCACTCTGAGAGTGTAGTGGGTGGTTTTTACGTGCCACCAGCACGAAGGCCAGTCAGGTGGTACTGGCAACGGCCACGCTCTAAATGGTGTATTTTACATGCCACCTGCACAAGAGCCAGTCCAGGGGCACTGGCAACGATCTCGCTTGAATGTCTTTACACGTGCCACCAGCACAAGTGCAAGGAAGGCGACGCTGGGCACAGGTGCCTTCATGATTTTGCTTTCGCTTGTCCCAACAGGTTTTCGCAAGCCGAGTTTCGTGTCCAATGAAGGAGGCGACGTTGGCATCGGTGCCAGTCGTCGAATTGCAAAATTCCGGTTTCTTTTCGGTACTCCCTCATATTGATCCCTGGAAGATGAAAGGTAAAACTGACTTCCTAGGATTTGAACTCAGAATGTAAAAGGTAGAACCCATGGCATGAAGCATTTTGTCTTATGCTGTAATAATTTCCACTCACTTGCCAGGTAATTACATCATCATCATCATCATCACATATTTTGCTTAAATTGTAATGTTATTTCTCCTTGCTTTCAGTGGAGAACATGCTTGGTGAAAAAAACAGAGGTGTTTATGTTCTAATGAGTGGTTTGGATTATGAACGGCTGGTCCTTGCTGGTGGACCCTTGGGGTTAGTTAAACTTTAAACTTATTTATATATGCCCTGTGTCTCAGTTTGTGTAACCTGTGTATGTCATACCACTGACCAATAGCTCCATATCACCTTACCATCACTACATACCACTACCACCACCACCATAAGCACTCACTACCAATATCACTGCTGCTCGGTTTCAAGTGTGTGTATACTCGTTAATTCCAGGTTGATGCAAGCCTCCTGTGATGTAGCCTTTGAGTATGCCCACATCCGCGAACAGTTCAACACCAAAATCGGACACTACCAGGTTGGTAACAGCAATGTAGAAGGGTGGGAGGCATCATTTCTCCTTCTTCCTCTTCTTTTCCTCTTCTTCTTTCCCTTCCTCTTCTTCCTCCTTATATATATATATATATATATATGTGTGTGTGTAATGAATAAAAAGTTTTGAATGGTACAACAATGCACTATAGAACAAAAAATGGACTATATACCTGTTGTAATTTTGTTATCTATAGTCCAATGATATTTCGGAATTACAATTCCTTCTTCAGATATTCTTAAATGGAGTCTATGCTATAAACTGGTTTCCAACGGCTTTTCTTTTTGCGGAAGCGTCTGAGTAGTGGTCACACGAAGCCCCTTCCAGAATTCCTCATGAGAATTACGTGAGGTCGGCTATGTCTCAATCTTGTGTGTGTTGGTACATCTGTGGCGCTGCTTCTAAGTTATGTGTTATACGTGCAGCTTCTCTTGTTTTTTTTTTCCTGAAATATCATCGGACTATGGATAACTAAATTACAACAGGTATATAGTCCATTTTTTGTGTTATAGTGCATTGTTGTACCATGCAAAACTTTTTATTCTTTACAAACAATACACAATGCTTCAAGCGAACTACAATACTCTCATATATGTAATGTAAGTAGCTAGGGTAAAATCCCATGTGTTACCTCTTGAAGCACATCTGCTTTTCCATAATTAATACTGCCTTTGTTGCAAATATATATTTTTTACAAAACTCACTGGCTAATTGTTATATCAGCTCCTGTTCTGGAACTGTTCTTCTATATATTACTAGCTAAACAACAGCAACACCCTACCATTTTGTTTTGGGCAGCACAGTCAAACGATGAAGGACAACACATATGAAACACATGATCCATTTTTTAGGGTCCCCAAGACTAAGGTTTTCAAGGGAAGAAGTTATTGTCAGATCTGAGACCAGATCTAAATGCTTGCAAAAATAGTGACCTCTGCCAGAACTATTCAGTGGCCAGCTGCCTTAAACAGGATTGACCTTGGGTTAAA
>NC_142952.1:25661230-25678730 GCF_046866305.1 Octopus bimaculoides
AACTTTAGGGCAGCAAACTGGCAGAACCGTTAGCATGCTGAGCAAAATGCTTAGCGGTATTTCGTCTGCCGTTATGTTCTGAGTTCAAATTCTGCCAAGGTCAAAACTTTGCCTTTCATACTTTTGGGGTTACACACTGGGGTTGATATAATTGACTTAATCCCTTTTTCTGTCCTTCTTTGTCCCTTCTATATTTAGCCCCCTGTGGGCAATAAAGAAATAAAATATACTTAAATGTCTATAGTTGTAATTATCTATAAATGTTCAGAGACTTCTTTTAAGTGTTAGATGTATCTCATCCTGTTTGGAATAGCTGCAGTTTAATGTGTAAATATTGTGGGTTTAACTTGAGTGAGATGTAACCTGGGACTTCAATCAATCATTCTGGAACATTTTGTTTTGTATTACATTTTATTCATACTGCCAAGCATCTCTTCTATTGAAAGATACTCATTTCTGTTCCTTCAACTGGGTCAAAGCCACCTCCTTTAATACTACTGCTTGGTGATTCCACTAGTGCTGGTGCCACATAAAATGCACCCAGTACGTTCTGTAAAGTGGTTAGTGTTAAGAAGGGCAACCGGCTATGAAAACCCATACCAAAGCAAACAACTGGGACCTGGTGCTGCTCTCAAGTTCAGCAACTCCTGTCAAACCATCCAATCCATCCCAACATGGATAACGGATGGTAAATGATGAAGATAACATGTTGTAACCTCATCATCATCATCATCATCGTCGTCGTCGTTTAACGTCCGCTTTCCATGCTAGCATGGGTTGGACGATTTGACTGAGGACTGGTGAAACCAGATGGCTACACCAGGCTCCAATCTGATTTGGCAGAGTTTCTACAGCTGGATGCCCTTCCTAACGCCAACCACTCTGAGAGTGTAGTGGGTGCTTTTACATGCCACCGGCATGAAGGCCAGTCAGGCAGTACTGGCAACAGCCACGCTAAGTAATATAAATAAACTTGTTCTATTCAAATATATAAAGATTTAGTGCATTTTTCACTCATTGTTTGGTCTATACTCGTATATGCATACTTACAAAGAATATCTTTGTGCTATTTATCTGCTCTAAGGTAACAAGCTGGTAGAATTGTTAACATGCCAGGCAAAATGTGTAAGTGGCATTTCATCTACCTTTATTTACATGCTGAGTTCAAATTCCACCAAGGTCAACTTCACCTTTCATCCTTTCAGGGTCGATAACATAAATACCAGTTGAGTACTGGTTTTGGTGTAAGCGAGTTATCCTCTCCCCCGAATTGAATTTTTGCAAGCCTTGTGCCAAAATTTGAAATCAGTCACCTGTCGCTCGATTCTGAGTTCAAATTCCACCGAGATCAGCTTTGCTTTTCATCCTTTCGGGGTCGACAAAATGAGTACCAGTCAAACACTGAGATCGATGTAATTGATTCATCCCCTCCTCCAAAATTGCTCCCCTTGTGCCAAAATTTGAAACCGTTATTATTATTATTATTATTATTATTATTATTATCGTCATCATCATCATCATCATCATTATTAAGGAAGTGACACAGCAGAGTTGTTAGCACACTGGCAATGAGCAACAAGCTGGCAGAATCAGCTGGTGGTGAGCTGGCAGAAACGGTAGCACACCGGGCGAAATGCTTAGCGGTATTTCGTCTGCTGCTATGTTCTGAGTTCAAATTCTGCTGAGGTCGACTTTGCCTTTTATCCTTTCGGGGTCAATTAAATAAGTACCAGTTACGCACTGGGGTCGATATATTCGACTTAATCCCTTTGTCTGTCTTTGTTTGTCCCCTCTGTGTGTAGCCCCTTGTGGGCAGTAAATAAATAAGAAACATTAGCGCGCTGGACTAAATTCTTTGTGGCATTTCGTCTATCACTATGTTCTAAGTTCAAATTCTGATGAGGTCGACTTTGCCTTTTATCCTTTCGGGGTCAATAAATTAAGTAGCAGTTGAACATTGGGGGCTGACGTAACTGACTCATCCCCTACCCTAAAATTGCTGCACTTGTGACAAAACTTGAAACCATCAAAGGAGGTGAATTGGGAGAATCGTTAGCACGTCAGGTTAAATGCTTTGCAGTATTTTGTCTGCTGCTACGTTCTGAGTTCAAATTTCACCAAGGTTGACTTTGCTTTTCATCCTTTCGGTGTCAATTAAGTAAATTCCAGTTACACAATGGGGTGGATGTAATCAACTTATCCCTCCCACCAAATTTCAAGCCTCATGCCTATAGTAGAAAGGATTATTATTATTATTATTATTATTATTATTATTATTATTAAGGAAGGACCCAGCAGAGTTTTTAGCACACTGGCAGAATCGTTAGCACGCCAGGCAAAATGCTTAGTGATATTTCGTCTGTCTTTACATTCTGAGTTCAAATTCCACCGGATTCAGTTTTGCTTTTCATCCTTTTGGGATTGATAAAATAAGTATTGGGGTCACTTGTAATCGACTTAGCCCCCCACCCCCTAACTTGCTGGTCCTGTGCTAAAACTTGAAACCAATATTTGCCTTCTCTTACCATTCTTGCTATTCTCAATTCCAGGTGGAAATGGTTACATAAATGATTACCCTGTTGGAAGAATTACTCGTGATGCAAAACTCTATGAAATCGGTGCTGGCACCAGTGAAGTCCGACGCCTTATCATTGCTCGTGCCATCAATGCTTTCTATCGATAACCAACAGAATTTTCTTTTATTTTAGTTCTTCCTTTTGGCTTTTTATTTTTCTTCTTCTCTATGTCAGTCATCAAGGCTAGTCAACTCACCTGTGAACATCGATATATTAAAGATAAGACTGTAGTTGCACAGAATAACGTAATAAGCCAACTGTATTTAAATTTGGGTTTGTTGGAGGAAAAGCCTTGTTTGTATTTTGGGGGACAGATTTGGCATGAAGGTGACTTGGGAGTGAAAGTTTAAAGAATTTTTAGATATATTATTTGCTGGATATATGAAAACTGAAATGAAATACGAAAAGACAATCACACCCTGGTACAACTGAAAAAGAATACTTACAAGAAAACAAAATGATGAATTATGGAAAATTGATTAAAGTATCGTTTTTAGTAATATAATGGAGCTATTTAGTTTTTTTTTCCTTTTTTGTTTTTATCTTTTGGTGTGTTTTTTTTTTTGGCAAAGTGCAGGCATGGCTGTGAGGTTAAGAAGCATACTTCCCAACCATGTGGTCTTGGGTTCACTTCCACTGTACAGCATCCTGTGTAAGAATCTTCTACTATAACCTTGAGCCAACCAAAGCCTAGTGAGTGGATTTGACAGAAGGAAGCTGAAAGAAACCCACTAATTACATATATGTGTATGCTTCTGTGTATGTGTGTGCGCACATGCATATGTGTGCATGCATGTGAGTGTGTGTATGTGTTGTGTGTGTTTGCATGTACCTTTGTCTAGATATCTTATGATGATCATGAATGAGCATCATCATACAAGCGGGTTTGTTCAGTTCCCAACTTCCATGGAAAACATGCCTTGGTTGTTGGGAAGTATTACTTTGCTTGGAAACAGTCGCGACTAAGGGTTAATGACAGGAAAGGCATCCGGCCATGACAGATCTGCCTCAACAAATTCCATTTGATCCATGTTAGCATTGGAAAAGTGGACATTAGATGTTGATGATGGCACATAAAATACACCATTTTGAGTGTGGCCATTGCCAGTATCTCCTGACTGGCCTTCATGCGGGTGACACGTAAAAGCACCCACTATACTCTCTGAGTGGTTGGCGTTAGGAAGGGCATCCAGCTGTAGAAACTCTGCCAAATCAGATTGGAGCCTGGTGTAGCCATTTGGTTTCACCAGTCCTCAGTCAAATCGTCCAACCCATGCTAGCATGGAAAGCAGACGTTAAACAATGATGATGATGATGATGATACCATTAGTTAAATATTTTTTCCGTTTCACAAATAGCAAACTGACAATGTTCCACTGTCACTCATATATGTATTTTTAGATGTACCCCGCTTATCCTGCAGGTACTTGGTGACCTCACTGGTGCTGATGTCACATGAAAAGTACCCAATACACTCTGTTAAATGCTTGGCCTTAGGAAGGGCCACCAGTTGTTGAAACCATGCCAAAGCAGACATAGAAACTTGTAGAGCCCTCTGGCTCGTCTGCTCTCGTCAAACCCCAACCCTTGCCAGCATGGAAAAAGGAATGTTAAATAATGGCGGTGGTGGTGGTGTGTGTGCACATGATGGATCTTCGCACAGTTTGCTTCTATCAAATTTCACAAGGTATTCTTCAACTACAAATGTCTGGTAGAAGAAAAGCACTCTTACAAAATGCTGTGCAGTGAGATCCCATTGTAGACCACCTGGTTGAGAAGCAAACGCCTCAACTATTTAACTGATATGAGACTTTCATATTTATACATGAATGAAAAAGTATGTAACAAACAAACAAACCAAAAAATTGAAACAAAAACGGCAAAACAAAATATGAAATATTTATTGTTTTTATTGTATGAATTATTTACAAATGATTCAGGGATCAAACTAGACTTCATTCTTATTCTTTCACACACACACACACACACAAACCTCCATATTTACAATTTATGAATTGTTGACGTTTTGCTGTAAGTTAACCCTAATCAAGCAGACCTATGGTTAAAGGCAAGCCAACCGTGACTTTCACTTCTTTTTAGGGTTAAATAAAGATTACATTATTTAGTGTGTTCTTCCTTTAATTAAGACAACAAAATCTGATTTTGAGGTAGATTTGGCTACTGCTTATAGCAAATCGAATGACCTTGTAAAGGCACCTTCATTGGCATACTGATGCTTGTTAGTATTGTTACTGTTTAGCCCCAGGTCACTAGACTTGTGATTGGACAGTCTACACACAGTCCCATATACCCAACATGTCCTGTTAGTATTCATGAGAATCAAGTCAACTTTGACAAGGTGATCTATGCTCAATGACATTTCAACCGTGACCATCTAGGGTTTTTTTTTTTATCAGGCATTGAGTACACATGGAGTACCTGGTCCAACGTACTGTGTTTTTGTTTGTTTGTTTGTTATTTTTTCTTTTTACTTAAGATGGCAGGGAGTTGTGAAATATCTATTACCCAACGGCGGAGTGAACTTCTTACGTGCTCTCACAAGCTTCTAGAATACCAGCTGAACCACTCTCAAATCACAAAATACTGCTGTCTTGTTAAGACTGGGTACGTTGGACAATCAAGATGACTTACATATATTCCTGCTTATGAGAAGCAAAAAAAAAAAAAGGACAGGATTGTCAAAGCTGAAATTCCTTTGAATGTAGGTCTGTTGGATGCTCAGAAATCAACGTGGGGATAGATAACAGCAAAAAATTAGCTGCAAGTGGAAAATGAAACCAACTCACACGATCTACCTCAACAAAATCTCATTTATCATACATATATATATATATATATATATATGTATATACACACACACACATACATACATACATACATACATAACGGAGAGGCAGATAAGCACAAGTAGGCTTAATGAGTATATTTACATGGCATTCAGAATACTGAGTACAGAATAGAAAATGCAAAAAAATTGTAATAATAGAAATTATATAATAGTCTTATCTTAACAGCTGTTTCGGTGAACCATGGCTTATGCAGTAATCACTTCCGTTACATAAAAAAAAAACGCTCATAATGTTGTAGGTATATGGAATAACACAAATTTCTATGGATCCGTTAGAATTGTGATTTAAGTTCTCATTTATCTGAGGACTATTCCATGAATATCTATAACATGCTTGTATTAGCGTTATCAAACATATACTATATACATATATATATTCATACACACACACACACACATATATATAGTCTCAGGCGTGGCTGTGTGTTCAGTTCCACTATGTAGCACCTTGGCCAAGAGTCTTCTATTATAGCATCAGGCCGACCAAACCCTCGGTAGACGGAAACTGAAACAAGCTCGTCGTACACACACAAACACACGCACGTACACACAAACACACACGCATGCATACATATTTGCATGTGTGTCTTTGTGTCTGTGATTGTCTTCTATCACCGTTTGACAACCGGTGTTGGTGTGTTTACGTTTCTGAAACTTAGAGATTCGTTAAAAGAGGCTGATAGAATAAGTGCTAGGCTTTGAAAAATTGTACTGGGGTTGATTCATTCGACTAAAAATTCTTCAAGGCGGTGCCACAGCATGGCCATCGTCTAACGATTAAAACAAATAAAACGATAGATATTTACATTCGTAGACCTGCTACAGGACCCATGGTGTGTGCACCTTTTACACATCAACGGCCTCTATAAATTGTTTAAAGAAAAACAGAAAATATATTTACAAGAGAGTAACTAAGAACTGGTGCTGTATTTAGTAATTATGCTTCACCACAAGAAAGGGATAATGGGTTCTAACATTGGCAGAATGGTCACATATATTTTCGATTGTTTAGTGTTGAGTTAATGGACTTGATTTCGTAGACTCCAAAGGAATGAAAGCCATAGACGACCTCGGTACGAATTGAACGCAGAACGTAAAACTACTGAATACTGCATCTCTACCTCAAAGTCCAGTCCTTGTGGTGTGGTCACTCGTGAATCTCAATGATCTGGGAGCTATGCCAGTGGAACGCAAGCTCTTGGCAAGGTATCGCATGCTTGCACAGGTCAAAGGATACAAGCCAGGCTAATAGGTATTTCCTCTCCTCAAATATGAAGTTATAGTAGCATCAGTGACAATTCAAAATTAATAAGATCTGGGAGAGAAAGGTCTTCTCTCAGGGAAACACGAAAGAAGCTGCAAGAAAACAAGGATCCAAATGGACAGAAGCAAAAAAGACAGACCAAAGTCGAGAAGGGTGGAGAAAAGACATCGATGGCCGATGCTTCATAGGGAGCGAAGGGCGCAAGTAAGTGAATAAATGAGTAAGTTGGCACTCCGTCGCTTACGACGTCGAGGGTTTCAGTTGATCCGATCAACGGAACAGCCTGCTCGTGAAATTAACGTGCAAGTGGCTGAGCACTCCACAGACACGTGTACCCTTAACGTAGTTCTCGAGGATATTCAGCGTGACACAGTGTGACAAGGCTGACCCTTTGAATTACAGGCACAACAGAAACAGGAAGTAAGAGTGAGAGAAAGTTGTGGTGAAAGAGTACAGCAGGGTTCGCCACCATCCCATGCCGGAGCCTCGTGGAGCTTTAGGTGTTTTCGCTCAATAAACACTCACAACGCCCGGTCTGGGAATCGAAATCGCGATCCTATGACCGCGAGTCCACTGCCCTAACCACCGGGCCATTGCGCCTCCACGAGGAAGCAAATAAATAAGTTAGTACTACACTTACTGAATGCTATCATATACTAGAGAATAGAACAACAGGCTGACACCGGCACTGTGTGTGTGTGTTTATTGATAAGAATTAAACACAATGAATGGTGGGGAATGAGGAATTAGGCAAACACATTTACAGATGGTGAAATCAAGTTGACCGGGACAAGTTTTACCTAGCGACTGGTTGCACAAGCTGTTAGGCGAAACCTGAGGTCCCATTCAACTGAGCCTTTACAATAAACTTTACTCTACTTTCAGTGTTGAGTCACTCCATCAGCAAATATTCTGCTGTTATCGTTAAACCTAATTATATATTTGTGTGTGTGTAGAGGGAGGAGAAATGTGTAAGTATATAAAAAAAATTATGTACAATAATCATGCCAGCATGATAAATGATTTGCACACATACATTTCATACACGCACTCACACACACACACACGCGCGCACGCACACGCACGCACACACACACACACACACACACACACACACACACACACACACACACACACACACACACACATCCTGAGTTGTATTTAAGTTAATCAAAGTTGTATGGAAGATCGAGCCAGTTATTTTCAATGCCGAAATTGAACCTTCGACTATTGTTTTTAAGTGTCGATGTCTTTTTACTTGTAGAGGAGAACATATCCAATATTCTCAAAGACCGTTTTCCTTTCTTCTTCTTAATGTATTTACTGCACTTCTTAGCATTGTCAAAACTTCCAACGTCGGCCCTAAGATCTGTTAACCCAGGCAAAATGCAAGCTGACGAGAAATAGTCCTGTTCCCTTGCTAGGCGGAACATTGGTTCAACAGCTTCAACTTTACATCCAGTCTCATTTCCTGCTGCGGTTGCAGTCAAACCACAAGCGTCCAAATTGCCGAGAGAGATATCTGCTGCAGACAAACCCATACCGAAGCCTTCAACATCGATGGTCGTATCAAGTTCCTCCCTACTGCCGATGTCAATTTTGTCACCATTTACTGACCCTCTCGTCGAACTCACCTCACTGCTAGAAATATTGTCTCGGCTGCCCAAAGAAGTACCTGATGTACTGTTTGAACTACAATCATCAAAAGATACATTTGCACTACGGCTTGGTTTGTGAGCAGTGTAAGCGACCAAAAACGCAGCTGTCATTGCTACGAGCAGGATTAAAAGCCCGCCAATAACAATGAAAAATATCACCATAGAAACGCTGCCTTCAGTCCATGAAAAGCCGCTGACTGGTTGGATATCTTTGGGTATCTTCGCGTTTTTCCTTATAACTTGTGACGATATGTCTTTGAAATTATTATCGTCCTGGTCGACCAAAACCAGTAAGGTGCAGGATATTGCTCTTCTGCGCTGCGAAATTTCTTCTGCCTGGAAAATAAGGAATATCTGCATTACATATGTGTGTGTGTGTGTACACAGACATAAATAAGTAGTGTGTATTATATGCTTATATATGTGAACATACATAAATATAAGCATGAATATATGTATATATATATATATATATAGATATATATATATATATATATATATATATATATATATACACACACACATATATATATATATATATATATATATATATATATATATATATATATATAATCAAAATAAGCAACAAGGATATCCAAAGTTAATGCAGTACGATCGTTTCATGCGACTTCATTTGAAACGATCGTAGTGCATTAACTTTGGATATCCTTGTTTGTTATTTTGATTTTAATCACCTTATTTTGGTGCCTAAACTTAAGTACCATATTCATCGTGAATCTATATATGTGTGTGTGTGTGTGTGCATACACACATACATACACGCGTTTACATGTATATCGACATATAATATATAGCTGTGTGTGTTTATTTGTGATCACGATAAGACAATGAGGGAGAAGTAGAAGAATGAGGTGTTTATTAAACTGATTTGTGTGGAAATCAAAGAGAGTAACAGCGAGTGAATTAAAATGAGAAGGGGATTGAAGAAGATGTTATCAGATTGTTGCTTTAAATAGGATGAGCGATAAAAATAATTGTAATAAACAGATAAATGATGATGGACAACAAATAAAATTTATGAAACTCGTGGTTTTACTATGAATTTTGTGATAAAAGTACTTAGGAATCAAAGAGAATTACATGTACATCTTTCACTGCTTTGCAATAATATTGGAGATATTTGTAAATATAGTATCGTTATTTTAATTAGATTTTTATAGCAATCGTTAACTCATTCACTGGATCCGTGAAAAATTTGGTATAATTAAAAAGTTGTCATTTTTCACGGCAGAAGTGTTTAGGTTTTTTATATACCGTTGTGGCCCATCATTTTTATTATTTTTTTTTTTTTTGTTGGCAACAAGCATTGTCACATTTACGAATTTCTGGTCTCAGTCCTTTGCCTAATATTACAGAATAATATTCTAATATTAAATATAACGCTGAAAGAGTTTAAGAAATTTATCCATGGTTTTGTACATTGGATGGATGACGATGATAGTGATGTTAGTAATGATGTTATTGCAAGGAACGTGAAAGAAGATTACACACAGACACAGACAGACAGTCAGACACACACACACACACACACACACACGCCCCCCCCCACCAGCTCTGGAGTTCTCGGTGAAGTGATGGTTTTAACGATAGAAAATACGATGTTACTCACATTGATGGCAAGACTGACATTATGAGTTCCTTGGATGTTTCGCAGCTGCGTTATTTGCCCAGTTCTTGAGTTTATCCAGAAATATTGTGTGTAACGTGGAGGCAGGACTAAAATGTGAAATGAAAGCGACAGATTAGAGAAAATTCAATCAACACAAGTGGTACTCCGTCGATTATGACGATGGGGGTTCCAGTTGATCCGGTCAAGAGAACAGCCGGCTCGTGAAATTAACGTGAAAGTGGCTGAGCACTCCATAGACATGTATGCCCTTAACGCAGTTCTCAGGGAGATTCAGCGTGATACAGATTGTGACAAAGATGGCCCTTTGAATTACAGGTACAATTCATTTTCGCCAGCTGAGTGGACTAGATCAACGTGAAATAAAGCGTCTTGTTCAAAGACACAATGCATCGCCGCGAACTGAACTCTCGATCTTGCGATCGTGAGTCAAATACCCTAACCACTTAGCCACGCGCCTTCACTACCATCATCAACACCAACACCATAATATCAGAAATTCTAAAATGTATAACACCAATAGTAACAAATAGATAATAAAGGCACAGGCGTAGCGGTGAGGCGGTGTGGTTATAATTTTGCTTCCCAACCACAATCTTGATAGCTCGGGAGAGGGTCTTCTACTATAACCTTACGCTGACCAAAGCGCCTTGTGAGTAGATTTCGTAGATGTGTATGTCTGTGTGTGTGTGTGTGTGTGTGTGTGTGTGTGTGATTACCGCTAGGCAATCAGTGCTGGTGTGTTTACGTCCCCGTAACTTAGTTGTTCGGCAGAAAGCACCGATAGAATAATTAACAGGCTAAAAAAAAATTGAGTACTGGGGTCGATTTATTTGGCTAAAATGTTTCAAGACGGTGCTCCAGCATGGCAGCAGTCTAATAATTAAAATAAGTAAAGGATAAACAGTAAAGATAAGCAAGCACACACGCACGCGCGCACACACACACACACACACACACACACACACACACACACACACACACACACACACAAACACACACACACACATTTGAATAAAAGGATTTGCTACGCCCTAATATATTTTTCCCGTGTTCATCGTTTTCCCCACTTGTGTTCCTGTTTCTCATGTTGAATGCATTGCAGGAATGAGTGAATGATATCTTCGTTATCACTAAAATAATATCTTTGTTATTAATTAAGGCTGCGAGCTAACATCAGAATCGTTACCGCGCCGGACAAAATGCATAGCGACATTTCATCCGCCTTTATGTTCTCAATTTAAGTTCCACCGAAGTCGACTTTTTCTATTCTTTCCTTTCGCGGTTGATAAAATAAGTACGAGTCAAGTACTGAGGTTGATGTCATTGGCCTTCCCCCTCCCAGTCAAAAGGTGCTGGCCTTGTGCCAAAATTTGAAACCATTATTTAAGGAGGTGAACTGGCAGAATCGTTACCGCGCCGGACAAAATGCTTAGCGGCATTTCATCCGCTTTTACCTTTCAGGCTCGATAAAATAAATACCAGCTGAGGCAAATCATGGTTGAGAAGCACTGGTAAAGGTGGTGTTGGTGGTGAGTGTGGTGGTGGATTTGGCGGCGGCGATAGGAGTTTAATCGATTATATGACCCCACAGATATCTGAATGGCATCTGAATTTCTTTGACCGACCTGATAAAGGGTGATACGTAAAGTTGACTCCAGTAGGATTTGAACTCAGAATTGCAAAGAGAAACGAAAACTACGAAATATTTTACGCACCATTCTTCAAAATCTGTCTGTTACTATGGAGAGCAGATGACAGCTCACCATAACAATAGTGATGATGATGACGGTGACAATGGTAGTGGAAATGGTGGTGGTGGTGGTGGTGGTGGTGGTGGTGGTATGATGGTGGTGGTGATGTTAGTGATGGTTTTGATGAAGAACAACAACGACAACGATGATGATGATCATGATGATGGTGTTGGTGATGGTGCTGATGATGGTGACGGCGGCGCTGGTGGTGATGATGGTGGTGATGAAGGACAATGACGTCAAGGACAATAATGGTGATGATGGTGATGATGATGGTGATGAACACTACCATGTGAGCCATGAATGTCTTTAAGTGGAATCCTTCCAGCAGCCTCAAAGACTCTGAAAAATACCTGCTGGTTGCCATTCCTTGCTTGCTTGCTTGCTTGCTTGCTTGCTTGCTTGCTTGCTTCCTTGCTTCCTTCCCTAGTTCTTATAAACAAGAATGTTTAAGACGGCGTGCTGGCAGAATCATTAGCGCGACGAACAAAATGCTTAGCAGCATTTCCTCCGTCTTTTCTTTCTGAATTTAAATTCCACCGAGGTTGACTTTGCCTTTCATCCTTTCGGAGTCGATAAAATGAATAGAAGCCGAGTTCTGGAGTCGATGCGATCGATTCGCCCCTCTCACGGAATTGGTGCCCTTGTGCCAAAATTTGAAACCAACATCTTCATTATTAGTTGCTACAAGAAAGACGGCGAGCTGGCCGAATCGTTAGCATGCCGGACGAAATGCTTCTCGGTATTTCGTCTGTCGCAACGCTCTGAGTTCAATTTCCGCCGAGGTCGACTTTGCCTTTTATCCTTTCGGGGTCGATAAATTAAGCACCAGTGAAGCACTGGGGTCGATGTAATCGACTGATCCCTCGCCCAAAATTTCAGTAAAAAGGATTATTTGCTGCAAGAGCATTATAAAGACCACATATATTTGATGCAATTAAACCTTGGGAGAGGCATTATGCCGGTAATAAACACACGCACTGCTTCAGTCCTTTATTAATTCATATAGTTTTTTGTTAAATTATTTCATTGCACTATTGCAATCTCTTCAATAACTTCTCTCTCCACTTCCATTTATTTCCTGCACTCTTGCAATCTCTTCAGTAACTTGTCTCTCCACTTCCATTTATTTTGAAATAAATAAATGGAAATAAATGGAAGTGGAGAGACAAGTTACTGAAGAGATTGCAAGAGTGCAATGAAATAATTTAACAAAAAAACTATATAAATTAATAAAGGACTGAAGCAGTGTGTGTGTTTATTACCGGCATAATGCCTCTCCCAAGGTTTAATTGTATTTCTTTCAACACACATATCCACATCAAGAATCTTGCACACGAAATACACATACGAAATATATTTGATGGTTTGTATTGAAAACGAATGAAATCACATCAGAGCATGTCCTGTAACATATAGCGGAAAATATCGAGAGAGGATGACCGCCATGTAAGGCCAATCGAGGAACCCTACACAGAACCACAAGGTCATGGTGAGAATATTATTGATAATGGATCAGTTCGATAATTGTCCCAGGGTTAAACAACAACAACGATATCAAATAAAGAGAAACTAACTCTGGCATACCTTCGATAATGCTGTAAAGGATGTTATTTTTAACGATATCTTTGTCCTCGGCTTGAATTGAACCCGGATAAACGTGCAGAGTACCCTGTGGATAAATGAAAAAAGAAATTGTAAGTTCTCATCTATTATACCATATTATTGGGAAATGTTGTAGAAATAAAAAGCAATGTGAAAAGTTGCCCTTCGGTGAGATTTGAATTCGGAACGATAAGCCATTTTCTTTCTGAATCGACTATGCGTTGATTATCACTCTTTTCTCTTTCTCTTTTACTTGTTTCAGTCATTTGACTGCGGCCATGCTGGAGCTCCACCTTTAGTCGAGCAAATCGAATCCAGGACTTATTCTTTGGAAGCCTAGTACTTATTCTATCGGTCTCTTTTCCCGAAGCGCTAAATTACGGGGACGTAAACACACCAGCATCGGTTGTCAAGCGATGCTGGGGTGACAAACGTTCACACACACACACACACACACACATATATATACATATATACGACGGGCTTCTTTCAGTTTCCGTCTACCAAATCCACTCACAAGGCTTTGGTCGGTCCAAGGTTATAGTAGAAGACACTTGCCCAAGGTGCCACGCAGTGGGAATGAACCCGGAACCATGTGGTTGGTAAGCAATCTACTTACTACACAGTCACTCCTGCGGCTATATACTATTATACTATTACACTATTATACTGATTTTAAATTTTGGCACGAGGTCAGCAGTATTTTGTGGGGCGGGTGAATCGATTGCATTAACCCCAGTACTCGACTGGTACTTATTTGATTGATCTCGAAAGGACGAAAGGCTAAGTCGTCCTCGGCGGTATTTGAACTCAGAATATTTCACCTGGTGTGCTAACGATTCTGCTGCTCACCGCCTTATTTACCACTGTTATATTGATATGTGTGGAGGCGCAATGGCCTAGTGGTTAGGGAAGCGGACTCGCGGTCGTAGGATCGCGGTTTCGATTCCTAGACCGGGCGTTGTGAGTGTTTATTGAGCGAAAACACCTAAAAAGCTCCACGAGGCTGCGGCAGGGGATGGTGGTGAACCCTGCTGTACTCTTTCTCTCATTCTTACTTCCTGTTTCTGTTGTGCCAGTAATTCGAAGGGCCAGCCTTGTCACACTCTGTGTCATGCTGAATATCCCCGAGAACTATGTTAAGGGTACACGTGTCTGTGGAGTGCTCTGCCACTTGCACGTTAATTTCACGAGCAGGCTGTTCCGTTGATCGGATCGACTGGAACCCACGTCGTCGTAAGCGACGGAGTGCCAACAACAACAACAACAATGTGTGTGTGTGTATATATATTGATATACAGGGTGTCCCCCTCAAAGCTGACATCATTTGAAATGTGAATATCTGGGTAACTACATATCCTAGGCAAACGAAATTAAACAGGCTTCATTTTGAACGATAAAAGATTTATCAGGGAAAGTACGAACAAGAGATTCAGAAGCCTGTAGATTTTATAAGCGATTTCACCGAGTTTCACAAATGTTCAATATGCGCACCACCTGTGACACGTTACAAGTCAAGTCAGTAGTCCAGCTCCTGCCAAGTAGGAGTAGTGTGTCTTGTGTAACATTCTCCAGCGCCTCAGTGATTGTTTTGCTTGAGTTCCTCTAGGACTTATAGAAAGAGGGCGGGAATACAGACCAGCCCTTTCACATAGCTCCATAGGAAAAAAATCACAAGGTGTCAAGTCAGGTGAACATAGAGGCCATTTCAACAACACACAGTTATTATCACTGGCATGCCCGATCCAACTTAGATTTTACATATTTTTTTTTTTTTAATTTGAGATCATTTGAGAGAGAATTGGCTCTGTTATTAGGCTACGAAATGACGTCAATTTTGGGTGGGAGGAGGACATCCTGTATTATGTTATCACTGCCTTGTTAACCAAGTAAAACGGCCACACGTCGGGTTTTCGAGCGTTTCTGTGTGTGCACATGCTTGTGTGTGTGTGTGTGTGTGTGTGCGTGATATACATACATACATACATACATGCATACATGCATACATACGTACATACAAACATATATACAAAGCAAAAGAAAGTAACGTGGGTTCTCTAAATCCAATTTATTAGTGGCACAGTGGAGCTTTGTAAGACATCCCAAAGATTCTCCATCTGAGATTCTTATGTGAATAGATGCACACACATGGGTGTATGCATCGACAGTTCAGCCAACACACCAACTCAAATACATATTTACGAACAGCAGGAATTCTCTTAACTCAAAATGTCTTGACACTTTGTTGGCAACCGGCTTGAACTCTCTCAAGAAGTACTTAAATAAAACTCAAAGAAAAATCATATAGACAACAAGCGAATGGCTTATTCGTTCGATCTGCTAGAAATACCAGCCAAGTTTGGAAGAAGCTATACCATATCTATCTTAATAAAGAAGGGACACATTGGATAATATTGTCCTAGATAAATATACTGCATGAAGGTACGATGGGAATGGTCAAGGCTGGAACGTCTTTTTGTCTGCACCAACAAATACAAAACCAACGAGAGTTGTACTTACTGTATTATTACTTTTTACGTAAGCAATGTAGGCCGGAGTGATGCAAAAGTTATTAGCCAATGGACATCTGGGGTAGACGAAAGCAGGTCCTTGATCATCAGCATCCGTTATGCGGATGGCTAATGTCGTGAATGCCACCCGGCTACTCGGATAACCGTTATCCTGAAAGAAACAAAAGATAAAATTATATAAACATACATACATACATACATACATACATACATACATACATACGTACGTTTATATGTACGTACAAAAATATAACAGTTAGAATTTTCCTCTTACAGCAGGATAATATCTCACAATGCATTTGCAGCACCAGTGCTGATTCCAACATCTAAGATACTTGATTGGTCTGTATAAGAAATCCACTCCACAGACGTTAAAACCCGCAAGATACCGACATCAACTGCAAATCTCCACAGAAGATATGAAGGAGGCAGAGGTTTGAGATCAGTACAGACAGCCTTCGGATATCGTATACCCCGCCTATCTCTCTCTCTCTCTCTCTGTCTATCAGCAACAAAAATAAATACGTTGACTTTGTGCTGTAAAGTGAAGAGAACAATATCCTACGTGTCGGCAGCCGGCCCCTCAAGGAGCACTCTCTTCCTGATGACCTTCCATATTACCCCAAAATAGCCGGGCTAACATACCGCAAAGAAAATCCGGATGTGAAACTCTCAGCATACAAAAAAAAAAAAAGACTATACATGGGTATCTTTCCCGAAGATAAATTGACATGAAGCGAAGGGTCTCTTGAACTCGTGACTGCTACATCGCATCACACTTTGAAGGCTCTGCATTTGCAGCCCCAAAACAGAAGATTGCTATGAAATACATTATAAATAAAAGAGACAGTAAAGCCGTTGGTGTTCCAAGATGTAATCGAGAATGTAGATTATGTCATATTTCTGTAGAAGAAGTCACACGTGTGATTAGCAGCTGCCCAAAAATGTCATCAAAATACTGCTTCCCTATGCGACACGATGTAGTCGCAAAAACAATATTCAATGCCTTTCAGTAAAAAGATTTTCCTGGAATAAATATAGAGCATCCTCTTGTTATTGAATGCATACACAAATATTAACACAAAGAATATTGGTGGAACATTTCCATCAAAACATCTCTCAAGCATAAACATAACGGGCTGAATATTGTTGTTTGAGACAGACAAGAAAACATATGTACCGTCATAAAGATCAGCTGCCCTGCTGATGTGAATATCTCTTTGAAAACCAAATTTCTTTATTGCCCACAAGGGGCTAAACATAGAGGAGACAGACAAAGGGATTAAGTCAATTACATCGACCCCAGTGCGTAACTGGTACTTAATTTATCAACCCCGAAAGGATGAAAGGCAAAGTCGACCTTGGCGGAATTTGAACTCAGAATGTAAAGACTGACGAAATACCGCTAAGTATTTCGCCCGGCATGCTTACGTTTCTGCCAGAACGCCGCCTTTTGAAAACCAAAGTGAAAGAGGTTAGCTACGGACAACTGCTTCGAATCTTCCGGCTACTATATCCAGATTATAGATTTACATTTATACCAACAATAATTGGTGCATTTAGTTTTGTGGGAAAATGCCAGTGACAATCTGGAT